>NC_134197.1:9328544-9476531 GCF_964188355.1 Buteo buteo
GCCTGAGGGCAATGTTGATTCAGAAATGCAGAATAAAAATTAAAGAGTCAATGACCTGTTGAAATAAATGGCAAAGCTCCCTTGACTTCAGCAGAGACAGAGTTTTGCCCCAGGTATTTGGGCCAAACTTATCCACAGCCAGCAGGTAGTAAATTTGACCTTTGAAATCCAGTGAACAGAAGGAGGAAAATGGTCTTTGGATTGTCCATCTGTTCTATAAAATTTTCCTGAAAACGTATCAGACAATGGTCCAGACTTGCTTCCCTACCCCCACCTCGTCATAATCTGGTGCTGCCTCTTTCTCCACTACCTCAGGGGTAGTGTAAGCTCCTTAAGTAGATGTGTCAGTCTAGAGTTAGGTGGAGTAATTACATAGCTTCATGTGATGTCACGTTTACTTTGTATTAGGAGTGCGCAGCGGGGGATCAGTGCAGACTAGCTCATGTGCTATACACATCCATGGCACCATGCACTGCTTACTCACTTCCATGTGGAGACAAGCCTATGCTGGTTACCGTGACTCCATCCCTGAAGTTTCTCATCTTCTTACATTTACCCTTGCAGCTGCCATCCTGAGATATAGAGAACCACAGTCTCTCATTTCCAGATGGAGGTACTGAGAAAAAGAGAGACCATAATTCAACCTCTTTAATGTATTTAAACTGGCTTCAGAGCCTGAGTTACAGAGAACATAGATGCCATGAAATGTGCAATGAGGCCTGTCAAGATATCTGTTGATCTCCCTTGGTGGCCCATCAACGCCTGCAAGACAATAGTGTCCTTGCAATTTATGTTGCTGCAGCTGCTCTGGCCCACGCACTGAAAAACAATGTGGATGTCATCAGCAGTTCCCTCAGAGACCGAGAAGCCTGGACAATTTCACGGATGTTGCCTGTGCATATTGTTAAAGGACTGTGTTTGGAAGATGGACTCAGAGGTCTCAGTCACTGCCTTGACTCTAAGGACTTGACCACCCCAAGCAACCTAACCACAGGCTGACTGGGGCGGGGGGCTGCAAGACTGCCTAGGGACAGCCATTCTCTTGAACCTGGGTGGAAGGTCCCTGAAGTGTCCTGTGAGGATGCTGATGGCATGGCATCAGCTCCCCACAGACCCTATATAGTGCCTTTGCATTTCTAGAAGTTTTGCACCCACTGCTGGTTGTCCAGTGTTCCCCACCCAGACCCTGTGGCTGACGGGGGCAGAGTGGCTGTAGCAGCACAGCATAGCAAAAGGCTACCCCATCTCTGCTGCATCGGGGAAAACGAGGTACAGTGGGACAGGCACTGGCTCATTCCAGGAGGCTGCCTGATCCTACAAATGAACCTTCTTTCTATTGGCATGAGCGCAGCTCTTCTCTCTCCTTTTTACTGTGATACAAAGCAGCAGTAAGACCCAACAGCCACCAGACAGGTAGGATTTAACACTGCCATTATAACAACAACGGTCTTCAGGCAGAGTGGAAGTCGCAGCAGAACAAAGCCCCTGCTTAAGGTGGAATGATGCATGCCTGGGACAACCCTTACTGGTCTAATTTTTCTGGTATTTATGTTTCATTAGCTAGTGGTTCAGAATGGCTCTGTGAGTAAATTCCTCCTGGATGAGTCCCAAGGTCACTTCCATAGCTGCAGGATGGAGAAATGCACTGAAGCCCAGCCAGCTGATAATCTTTTGCCTTGTTCTTGCCAATTGAATCCTTTCTTCTCTTGGACGAACTTATCCTGGAGCTAGCTAGACTGTAGGCCCCTGTTAAATAATGATGATTATGTTCTTTTTGCTCACTGCCGACAAAGAATTATAGCCCCTCATTTAGAGCTCATTTCAAAACCATGAGATTCTGTAATTGAAAGTGGCTGAAGCTAATTTGATAACCCAGTTCTGAACACAGCCGACTAACTACTTTCCCTTTGTCCTTTCAACAGTAATGGCCTTGTCAGGAAAGTCTTCTGTGCTACTTTTAAGAGGGCAATTATGATGGAGGTTGAAAACTATTGTTCTGTGACAGGCTGCAATTTCAACATTGGCTTCAGGTTCCCAGCAAGGCCAGGGACATGGCAGTAGGTTCAAATGCCCTCCAGCCACATCTGCCCTCTGAAGCACCCACCCCGTGCTCGCTCTCTTGGGCAACTCACTCTACTGCGCTCCCCACGATGCAGAGCTCCGGCCGGGAGGGTGTCTGACACTTCCCCAGACGACGTGGATATTTGGTGGGTTCTCCCAGGATGGGAAAGAAAAGAGTGTCTCAGTGCCCGTATCCTGCCTGGCAAGTCCCTCAGACACGTGGGAGCACCGTCAACCCTTGCTGACTAAAATCCTGTATCAGGACACCCTGAAGGCTGCTCCTCACTTGCAGCTGACCGTACGGGGAGGCTGCACGAGTGGGTACATATAGTGAATCCCCCTCTTGTGCTTAAGAGGTGGGTAAAGCTTACACAGCACAGATGGGAAAGAGAGGAACCCCGTTTACCCCGGTGAACAGCCACAAGTGGACAGACTACAGCAGGGGCACATGCACATGCACTGCTGACTGCAATGGCAAAATACCTTCAGTTAGGAACACACTCGTGAGCAGGATACCCTGGCCACGCTTCCTGCCCTCGGAAAGGTTGAAGCAGCCTAAATAGTCAATACAAAAAAAGATAGAAGATAAAGCCTAAATGTGGTGCCTGCCTAGTGCTCTATCTGCCAAACTGCTGTCTCTCAGACTGCTTTGTTCTTGTGATTAACTGCTCCCTGAACACGTTTACTAGGGTACAATCAGCAGTGCAGGAAGCCCCTTTTACCCCTCATTCCTGGCTGTCTCCTCGTCACATCTGCACCCGGGAGTGCAGTGGGTTCAGGAGATGAGAGCAGCTTTCCTGAAGCCTCCTTTGCAGGGATCACCAAGGGAAACTGACCAATTGCAAGATGCTTATCTTTGGTATCTAAGTAAATTTTTCCTGGTGTATTTTGGATTCTGGGCCTTCCCCATGGTAAACAGAGGAAATGTAAATAACACGCCAAATATTTCTCTAGCCATAGCCTAGAGCTGTGCTCAGAACTGCTCTGGCTGTTGTAGTAATTAGCATAAGCAAATTGCTAAATTGTGTGCTGTGATAAAATGATGGATTACAGCATAGAAGAAATCATTAACACATTGATTAGCAGCACATGCCTTCAAAATCACTATCTAAGCAAATTCTGAGGATTGTGGGAGCTTCGTAAATGTTACAAGCACTGCCTTCTATAAGCAAGAATCAGGACACATTAATATATAAATCACCAAAGTGCCAAAATTAAATATTAACTCTTAATGTTGGTTCTCAAATGGTTTCTAATACTTACTATAGCTGTACATATGGGGCTCTGGTTCAGTGTCTCCCTGTACTCACAGGGAGAGGGCTGCAATGGTGTCTGCTTGAGGCAGGGTTTGACACTTGGGGAGCTGCCTCCAGCTTTCCTGGTGCATCTCCCCCTCCTTTTGTATCTCTGTCTCTGCTGCACGTGTTTTAAGCATTACACAGCAGTGGATGGTGCAATGGTGTGTTCATACCATGCAATGTATACCTCCTAGCATAGAAAAATGATCCTTTATGTAGTTAGAGCATGTATAGTACCATTATTTTTTTTTTTTTCAGAATAGTTTTGCTTTGAATATAGTGGGAATTTGGGTTTCTTCTTTTTTATTAAAGGAAATGTTTCCCTGCACTGACATATTGAAAGGATCTCCTGCCCAAAGTCTATGTGGTTCACTGACAGCATCTGCTGCTAGGTATTCCCTCATGGTGGCTTTAATAATCAAAGCAGCCTGTTATTGCCAAAGCTAATAGCAGTAGGCTTCACTTCTTATTCAGCACAAGTGCTTGGTAGTTTATAAAATTACTCATTTGAATGGGTTTCCTTTTATTAGGATCAGCAGGCCAATCCCATCCCTCCTCCCCATGTCTCCCCTGCTCTTGTTTTAAATAAGACAAGACACACATACTGAATTTTAATACATCATCGTAACAAAAATATGTGTGTCAATAGTGGCTAGCTGCTGTGAAACAGGAATACAGGAGCCCTCCCCAGAGCTCTGTGTCAGCACATATACCTAATCCCAGAGGATTCCCAAATTCATTATCAGCAGAACATAAAATCAATACAAGGCTGTGATTTCACTTACTGATTTGAGTACTACCATGGTAGAGAAGATTACACCTGTAGGCCTTGCTGTGGTGCTTACTTTCAGAGAATATGAACGCTCACAACCACTGATGGTGGGGGAGAGTAAATCCGTGTGCGGAGCACCGGGGCGCAGGGGCACCAGAGGCTCCGTCTGGGTTGCAGAAATGCTAATCTCAGTCCCTCTCCACCTCTAGCCACGCTCAGCACTCCTAACCGGTGCGGCTCAGAGAACAACTCCACCTGAGAAAGGCCTGGTTGTCACAGCTTGGACTGGGGAGGTCTCCGGTTGCTCCTGTGCATCCCTCTGCCTCTGTCTGCTGGCATGTCTTACGCTTCCCTCCTGATGCACACAGCATGCTCTGTGCCAGCTCCTGTGCCTGCCTGTGTTTTTTCTTTATTTCTGACACCATTCTGCCTTCTAAAATGCATTGGTCTCTCCTATCAGCTGTTAGCCCAGTAGGATGAAAGGTTTAGCTATTCTGATTATTTTGCAGGTCCCACAGCACACAGCTAGGTCATTAAATCTGTTTCTGGGTCCAACGGACTGGATGGGAAGAAGAGAAGGACATCTGAAAAATATTTGCATTTGTTTTGCCAGAGGTGAATATCAGGGATTCCCTCTGTTTCACTGTCAGATTAAATCATGGACATGGAAACTAGTGACCAGTGATTTCAGGGTCTGCATCTGTAAATGAAAGAGAGTTTCAATAAGATGGTAATTTATTTCACTTAATTAAACCCACTGATTTGTGGTATGAATCCATTCAGTAAAATGCCCTTTTAATAAGTAAGAGTACCTTTCAAAACTGACAGATTTGCAGATGTGATCTTCAGTCCCACTTCAGTTCCTGCTGCAAGGCAGTTCTCAGAAATCAGAGACAAAGCGTTCTTCTCCAAGGAGAGTCCATTTTATGAGTGCCTGGTGGCATACCTAACTGCTCACTGTTTCTCTCCCAAAATCTAGCATCTCATTGGAATTCTTTTTTTTTTTAACTAATTAGGCAGTTTTATACATAGTTTCAAGAGTACCTCTCAGGATGGCATTAATTTTAATAGCATCTTAAAATGACAAATTCAAGATATGCCACTAACAGTGAATATATGGAGTTAATAGATTTTCTTCTTGCTGCACTTGCTTGGCACTACATTTGTCATAGCAGTGGTCCTGTTTTGGCACCATTCTCATCCATTCCTCATCCACTGATTTTTATATCATAACATATCTTTCACTAGCAGTATAATTTCTGCATTACCATACAGGCAATGTCACATACTTAACAAACTCTTCATAAACATTTACATCAGCAGCTGTCTATGTTAGACATCAAATGTTCTTTTCTGGAGGAGTCTGCAGTTTCACCTACTATTATGGTAAATCATCTCCCAGAAACAGTCTCAGAAATATCCCTCGCAAATTTAAGTGTCATAACTTCCACGAACAGCCTTCATCTAACCAGACGTATAAAATTGTCCCCGTTCTTCGTCAGCCATAAGGAACGTGCAGGCTGCAGGCAGTGTTGATGAATAACACAGCAGCCAGCCCCTCCGCTAGATAGCCCCTCTCAGGCCAGCCAGACTAACGGTCTAATAGCACAAATCCCTGTTTTCCTATTTTTAGTAGGATCTTCCCATTCTTGTCTTTCTTCAGGGAGTCTGGGCCACCTGACATTGTTTGCAGCTGTTTGAGGAATACCTGCTGTTTCTCAGTGACTCAAAGCAGCACAGTACTTCTTAAATTTGTCTTCCATCTCCTTTGAATTAGGAAAGCTGTGTGTTAAGACTTTTGGGTACTTATTTAAATGGATTTTGCACCTAAAAGCTATGCAAGAGCAGAAACAAAGTGTGTTGCCATTAGTCCCAGAATAATGTAGACATTGAAAATCTGAAATCCAGGAAGAACAGCTATATTTTCCAGTTACATTTGAGTGATTTTGTTTGAGTATTTACACACTTTTTTTGGTACTTCGTGCTGGCAGTAGCCAAGAACAGCACAAGACTGCAGAGTTAAAACTACTTGCCATGTTCTCCAGCACACTGTTAACTATTTGGTTATCTGCTAAACCACAACACTTGTTTTCATTCCAGAGCCATCTAGAATTTGATCAACTGAAGAAGAGGAAACAAACCCATTGATAAGTCATTTACAGTACAAAGCAATCGCTTCAGTGTTTTACTTAGGGTTGTCTCTGTCTGGAACCTAGTAATAAAGACTACAACTGATGATCTCATGCTATCCAGCTGGGGCAAGGAGCAGGTATGAACAAGGATGGAGGCTGCAAAAGGGGTCATGTTTTCTGGCCTGTCTTCTCGCTGTTAAAAGAGCATGGGGACAGTGGCATGGAGCAAAAAGGGGAAGAAAAGCTGGTTTGGCGGCAGGTCTGGGAATTAGCCCTCAGGAGGGCCAGCTGAGAGAAGCTGTCCTAGGGATCCTTGGAGAAACTGGAGTGGAGGGCCTCATGTACAGAAAGAAAGCATCTCTGTAGCTTTCATGAGAGGAGGAAGAAAACAGCTGGCCTGGATGCAGAAAATGGGAGGAATGCAAAGCAGTAAGGCTCACACTGCTGCAGAGATTCCCCCTTCCTGGGCTGTTGGCACCACTTCCCAGCCAGCACCCAACAACAGCTAGGTACCAGGGGTCAGCTAATGCCTACAGCAAAGAGAAGGACGCAGCATCCTCCTTAGGCAAAACACTACAAAATTGTGGTGTATTGAACATTATAGTTGATGGAATCCTCATTCCATTGAAGGCAATGCCAAAACTACCCCTGACTTCAATGGAGCAAGTATTTTTCCCATCCCACTGTCTCTCTGATCAGATCTCTGTTTCCTGTTGTCGCCCATTCTATTTTTCTGAAGCTTTTCCAAACACTTTCAGAGGAAATTAACTGATTTAATCTCTTCTAGTTTTAACACTTCTGTAATATGATTGTGTTCTTTGTCCTAAAAGGAAACTCTGAGCGTATACTTTTCAGGTTTTTCCACCTTGCACAGTTCATTTTTGTAAGAATCAGTAAAGGTCATGCTATTTAAAAATGCACAGCCTGAGCAGAGGGCAGAAAAGACCACAGAACTGCTCAGTGTTTCCACAGCGATGCATGTATTCTTTTTTTCATCAGCAGATGGTACGGCTGACACCTGCAAAAGCAAAGGGCACAGCTGGGTTACATCTCAGGTTATGGAAAGCAACAACATCTACTATGTGTCACCTGTTTGGACTACATAATTCAACTTTCTCTGAGAACAAAGTGCTTCCCCTATGCATAGAAAATGACTGCATGTTTCCTATTTATGACAAAAATGATGCCTCGTGCCCCAGTAGGGACAGAAGAGCAAAGGCCTATACTATTGACAACCAGGTATGAACTTAGTAACAAAAAACAAAGGTACCAGCCTTCAAGGTGTTTTCTACATTCTGGAATTAAAACCCTTTTCATGAAAGATGTTAACCTAAAAAACAATAATCAGTATTTTGACAAGAAAGGCAAGACCTTTTTGTGGGGGAATGCATACGTTTCAGTACTGCAACATTTTTTAAAGCGATGGAGATGTTTGCATCGAGGGTGTTGGCTGATGCGGTCTTGGTCTGGCTGGAGCGCTGTAGGGGCAGTGAGGGCTGGGGAAAGGGGTCCCCCCGTGCCACGCATCCAGGTGGCACCAGCAATGTGCCACCACTGCTCTCCCTCCCCAGCTGGCTGCAGGTACTGATAGTCAGCCATTCAACCCAAATAGAGAGGAAAACAGCTTTCAGTCCTGGGGAAAGAGTTAGCAAGCAAACCCAAAGAAAGCATACAGTAAGTTTCCAACCACTGCGCAGAAACTGGTGAATTTTAGATCACACTGTTTGTATTCTTTCTGGCTTTACTGTCCAGCATTGCTGAAAACGGGGTTTTATAGCTCTGTCGTGATTCAGTCTGTGCCGAGTGCTTCCCAGTCTGGATTCCACCCCAGGTATTCTACTTCTGTGCATTACTTGAACGTATTGACCCAATATACAGTATTGCAGATAAGCGACATCTGTGGAAAAGGATATTCCTGAATGCAGAACAAACAGTTGATGCTGTCAGATGCTCTAATCTCTGCACCAGTTCTGTGCATTCAGAGCAGCTGATAATGCAATTTGGTGTTTCCCAGGAAGCAAGCAGAGGGCATGCACTTTCAGAGGAATAGATGGCATGACTGCAAGAGCACTGCAAAGTTCAGTCCCAACCCCTTATTTGTACCGTATTAAAGATACTCTGAATGTGTGCTTTCTGTCAGGGACTTTTCTGCACACTGGTGATAATGTTGCCTTGTTCAGAAGGGTCAGCAAGAACAGTACAGAGTATTTTCCAATTAAATGGTCAGAATTACTTAGCTGAGTCCTTTTATTTAAAAAATAAAAAAGTTGCCTAACATCTCAACAAAACAAGATCTCTTTGGCTCGATTCAGGCTTGGATCTAAAAACAAAAAGGGCAAGAGTGCGAATAGTATCCTGTCCTTGGAGTGGGAAATAAACCCAAAAGTGCAGTTATGCCTTTCTTAACTATCTCCAGATTTTAACTCCTGATGTCATAGTTCAGCACTGAAGGCCTCGTGCCCTGAGCATTTTGATTTTTCATCTGATGTATAGTGTACTATCAGCAGTATAGCACTTCACAGCTTGATGTGAAACTGTAGGACTGTTCACAGCTTTCGAGAGGGTCCAGAAAATCCTACAAAATAGCAGAGATTAGATACAAGCAATATGATATAAATAACCCACACTAAGGCAGTCCAATTACTGTCTTGTTATCATTTTATATATAGCTAATATTAGTAACTATCAAAAGGGTAATACTGTACTATTAGACAATTGATCTCTATCCCCTAAATCAGAGACGCAGTTGATACCAAGCTCTTGGAGGCTACTGATTAGGGGAAATGACAAGGAACAACAAAGCAGGATTTTCATGCATAACTCATGCCCGGGGATGTCCTTGGCCTCCAGAAATTGGGAAAGCTCTCCCCATTCTTACCTGTCAAAGCAAGACCTCTATGATTACAGCATTGAAACCTGGGCTGGGGGCACCCCAGGCACCCTTCTCAAGCAAGAAATCAAGCCATTGGCCTGTAATCTGAAAACAAAATGGGATCTTAGAAAGACACTGTAACTACCACTGGGAGCATCTCAAAACTGAAAGGGAAATACATGTATTTTAGCAGCCCAGTGACTTCGGAGCCAGTGCTGTCTCCAGCGGCACCAGGAAGAAGGGCTCCAGGACTGTGTCCTCCGCAGTTACAGAGTAAGACCCTGAATTCCCAGGGACAGATCAGTGGAGTGACTGACACTGCAAGGCATTTGAGGAACTGCAGAGTAGTCTCTAGCTGTTCTTCCTGTTTTCTCTGTTGGATGGAGAAACTTTTCCAGAGCAACTGAGACTGTGCAGTAGATGGGTGATGGCTTACAGGGTGGGGTAAGAGCAGGAAGCAATAAACTGTCTGGCTGGATTAATACTATCATTAAATAATAGCAATATGTATTTCAGAGCCTCATTTTGCAGGGCTCCAGACCTCTCATTTTGTGCTCTTGATTCACCGTCTCCTTATAACAAGCCTGTACCTTACCTTGTGCTACCCCGTCTGACATTCTCGAACACTCCTCTTCCTGCTGGTTAAGGATGAAGAATAATGGGCAACTAACTGTAACTATCTAGCATGATGCTATCAGATACAGCACGGATTTAGCAATAAGCATTATGTGCCATCAGCATTCATTCTGTTTGAAAGGCAATTTCTACCTTTGCGCACTCCTTGTGTGGACTTCTGCAAGAAGCCTGCCAAGCAGGGCTATGGGAGGAAGGCATGGGAGACTTCACCTGACATTAACTCTTTGTTAGGAGAACAGTTTCCTGCTAAACACAGGAAGGGTGTTTCACTGAGGGGGCACCCCCTCCCTTGCTTTGAAGGCCAGAAGGCTCTCCTGATGGGCTGCAGCCACTGCTTATCACAGTGCGGAGGGGAATGGGGCCAGTCAAAAGCACCTTCTGGGACTGTAGCAGGAGCTTTCCTCAACCTTGTCCTCACCCAGGTGGGATGCAGGAGTGGGCTCCTGTGTCCAACAAATGCCATGAGCTAAAGGCCACTTTTTCAGCTGAAATCAGTGAGAGCTGTGACAGTGGCTCCTGGTCTCTACCTCTCCCTAAAATAGCCAGCGAACCCGTCCTGAGGAGAAATGTGTGCGGCACTCTTGGATATTTGCCTTCTGGGCACATTTAACTGGACTTGAGGTGCCCATCATCCTTCCTCCTCAGCTCCCGGTAAAAGGCAGAAAGGTGCTCCTGACTCTGAGAGCCACGTAATCATAACAAATGCATTTGCTGGAAAAAATTAAACAACAACAGGTGTCCTTCAGAACCCTCAATGACTGTTAAAGGAATTTACATTTGTGAATAAACAGCAGTAGAAATTATTTGCCTGACAGCTTCTCATTATTAAAATTAAGACCCTGCTTAATCCTGCCAATATCAGTGGGACCCCAGATGACCTGCTAAGTGCCGGTCACAAAAGTTAATGTTGCTTAAGGGAAGTGTTAATGGAAGCAGCCCATTTTTAAAATAAATGTATTACAAAAATATTTTGGAGGTGTCTTTGTGGCTGTTGAAGTCAATGGCAAAATCATATGGCTTTCAGTGAAGCAACAAAGCAGAACTTTTAGAGACTGTCTGCAACAAGTGCCCTGTGCAACATTGCAGTTCTGGGGACTTACACCGGGAGGAAGTTTGGTCCTATACAGTCAGATGTGCTCCACCAAACAGGGCCTGAAGCAGGAGCTGCACATCCATTTGGGGAAAATTCCTTATCTGCTACACAGCCTTCCTAACACCTCGACAGACCTTTTTTCCCTCTGCCTGCAAAATGAGGATGCTAGTGGTCATCTGTACTTCTAATGTGCTTCTAAAGTTTAATACACTTTGAAAGTTTCTCCCTGGTGTTGTTGTTAAATTACCCAATTTGAGGTAGAAGGTATCCCACAATGCCATAGTTTTGAGTGAGACCTTAAATTCAAACCCTGATCACTAAGCAGACAGCATATACTACATATGCTCAATGAGGCTTACTGTGAGCAATGTTAAGTAAGATAGGGAAGGGTTTATGCTGTATTGCTTTCCTTTTTTTTTGTGTGTGTGTGTGTATCTTTTATTGCTACTCAAAAGTCAAGGATTGATAGGTAAAACAATGCATTTGCAGCAGATTTGTCAAAATGTAAAAATATTGATTTTTGAAGAAGTTTGCCCACACTGTAAAAGTAAGTCAAAGTTAAAATCAATAGGGATAAATTAGGACTTCTCCAGCTATATAAATGTTAGAATAACAGAGCCTTTAATGCATAAAAATCCTGTACATCAGATGACAAAAATAGTTGAAACTTACTTTTTACTTAAATTTTAAAAGGCAAGGTAAAACATCAATTATCTGTCACTCTAAATTTCGAACAGTAGAGTATATTATCTTTCCAGAGATATTATTTTCCAGAGATACTATTTTTCCAGAGTACCAAGAGTCCTACCGATGCTCGTTATCCTCACAGGTCACAGCCTCTGCTGTACCAACATAGGACTGTGCAGCTCCTTCTTGGGGAAAACACTCTTGTCCCAGGAGCGCAGAGGAACACCAGTCTGACAAACTTTATAACCTGTTTTGTGGCTGCTTCCAAATGTTTTCCACCCATCTGTAAGCCATTAGCCCAGACTCCAGAGCCACATCCTGCACGTGCAGACGCCTCTGAAGAGGGTGGAAGGTGTTAGTGCCCAGGACTCAGCCTTCCTGATGGAGTTTCTCACCTAGCGGTTTTCACCACTGTGGTTTAGTGATGGGATAGTGCTCTTCTGGGCCTTTTTGCCAAATTAGATGCTACCGTTAGGATGATATGTCCTTATTTACTTTTTCCCTCCAGGTTGCATGAGACACTGTCCTTCAATAACATCTTTGCTACTTCTGGACCCATATTATACCTGTTCCCATCTTGTTTTCCCCTCCTTGTTTTTCAGCGATTCCAGCAAGTTTCTAGCATAGCTCCTTGCTTGATCAAGTTGTCCTCCTACATTTCTCTCTGATTATTTTATCTTGGTGATGTCTGGCTGAGTTAGGCTAGAGGTAATAGAAGCGTATGATTTCCCAGGGAGCAGCAGACCTGGCCACTACTCTGACCTTACCCCATGTTTCCTGGAGATTTTGGCCTGGTGGCCTTAAATGTCTCCTTGTCTCAGATCATTGAATGAAGATAGCACTGCCTCTCAGGCACTTTTTTGTACCGGTATGAATTATATGAGTATTTTGTTATTTATGAAATTCTGCTAGTGACCTAGAGAAGCACTCTGGATTGTTGGGAATATCTCGTGACTGAGCACTGAAAGGGAACAGGCAGCTGATCAGCCTCATAGGTGGTTTGAGAACTCAGGTGTGGTGGGTGTTTGTGGAAAGAGAAAGGACAAAAGTTCATCTTCCAAGTGGCTGCCTGTCTTACCGGCGACCTTACATTTGGCCAGAACTTGCTTGTGAGAGAAGGTCGGCAGCTATTCCCCTTGGGTCTGAGAAAAGATTGTTTTAAATACTTATGATGGGCTTTCAGACTATACATTTTCTGCAACAGTTATCTATTCATGAGAAGTTGCTCAAATGAGACTTTTCAATTGCTTATGTGGGAGGAATCGTTTGGCAACTGGACAGAGAAAAACAGATTATTTTTTTTTAGGAGATGCTTTATCCCCAAAGTGCAATTGTTTTGTCACACATTCCTTTCACTCTCTCAAGGTTGAAAAGTTTTTGGCAGCAATAACTGTAGAGCTTGCAAAAGACATCGTTTCCAGCACAGCATGTCAGATGAACCTAATGAGACAGATCCTTGGTGGCTGTAAGCAGGTACAGCTCCATTGACAATGGTGCAGCAAGACTGGTTTA
The DNA here is from genome assembly GCF_964188355.1 of Buteo buteo. NCBI lineage: Eukaryota > Metazoa > Chordata > Aves > Accipitriformes > Accipitridae > Buteo > Buteo buteo. Next base: position 9,341,608 of record NC_134197.1, read on the forward strand.
CACCTCAAGAGGATGAGACCCAGTATGTTTTAAACTTGGAGGTTGCAATTATAGCTCTGAATATAGCTTAATGGCTCATGCCTTTACTCTGTTTCAATACTGTGTATGATGCCATTTCCATGAACTGTGGTAATGGGCTATTATACCATTACAATAGTTTTGGTTGGCTTCTTCTTTCTCCTCATCTTTTTATTGGAAGTATTCATTTAAGTAGATTTCTTTTACAGCTCTTGATGTAAAATGACTTTTTAATGGTATTTTTGTTGCATCTGCTCCAGTTGATGATTAGGCCTGAGAATATTAAACTTTCTCTAGTACACTTTCTTGACTTGAGGCTGGTAATGGTCCTGGTGCTCAAAGGACTGGACATATGCAAAAGTTGAGACCATCAGTCTGATCTGTATAAGTGTGAGTGTACTATTAGGAATGCAAAAAGTACATTCTCAGTTGCCTGCAAACCACGGTCTCTTAAGCGGCACAGAAGAAAATTTCCCTCCGTAGTAAAAGAGGTTTTACAGCCGGTGTCATACTGGACAGGTTATCATGTGACTATTGGTTCATCTTGACCTGATAGATGGACAGTCTAAATATTTTACTTAATATACTCGACATTCACACCCAGGAACATTCACGTACACACATGCAAAACTAGGAATTTCCCATGCTGGCATGGGGGCAAATACAGAATTTGACAATGCAGCCTTGTGCTCACTTCTGCTTTTAAAGATGTACACAAACAGTTGTAAACAATCCTGAACTGACAGGCATGAGCAGTAAATGCAGAGGTTTTACATAAAGAATAAGAGATCTGGGGATGCTGTACCGGTTCAGTCATCCTGTGTTACTCCCTGGTAATATAAGCCTAGGAAAAGTGGACTCTGTGGCCTATTCTGTTTACCTGAAAAGGCAGGTCTCCCATTTTCATAGCTTTTCCTTAGTAGCAAGGTAATAATCAGGTCCTGAGTGTTAAGTGGAAATCAAAAAAATCTGGTTTTCATATTTATTAAAATTCCACAGTGTGTAGGCTCTCTAAAGAGTCATTAAGTGATGTGCTCTTTACACAAAATTTAATTTAACCGATTTCATTATAAAATTCTCCATACAGAGCTTCCCAAAATGTTTACTAGTGCAATAAACCATTACAGGGATTGTTTTAAGTCATTTGCCTCCAGACAAAATAGACATTTTGGAACATTTTGATTTCTGCTGTCTAATAAATGAAGTGCTACAATTCTAAACTTAATATCTGGCATCACCATTACTTTTCCTTGCTTTACATCCTTCCTAGAGGTTCACCATGACATAAAAAGATAAACTGTTGTAATATTTTCTGCACATAGGGAAACATTTATTTTTTCCTCCAACTTTGTCTTTCAAGATGACTTACTGTAGGTTGCCCTTTTTTATTTTCCCAAGTATGCTTAGTTTATAAAAGCTTGACCTCTAATTAGAAGCTAATTCACTGGAGCTGAGAAAAGTTCTGTAATAAATGAGAAGTGTGGATTTTTGGACAGAACCCCACTGACTGTGAATGGACCTTGTCCTTGAAGAGCCTAACAGACTTGACATTTCTTAGTTTATTTAAAACATTGATGCTTTTAAATTTGAGCTAATTTATAGTTTTTCTTGTATTTGTGATTATTCTAAACGAAAACTTGCCAATGTCTTATACTGTAGTACAAATGCTCCCCATCATCACCAAGGATATTTTAATTGATGCAGTTGAGAATCATGTCAGCTCTTTTCAGACTGAGCACTCTGACAGCTCATCATTATTTTACAATTGACCAAAGTACTCAAGTTTACTGTCTCCAGCTGCTAAGTCTGCAGTTTATTGCAAAAGTCCCCGTAGTCTCTGACACTACATCCATCCTGTGGGACACAGCTGCTAATGCCTGGGACACATCCTCATGCCTCCTTTGGAAAGGACCCCAGCGTTTAGCATTCATCCCTCATTTCACTCCACCCCTCAGTTGCCATTGCCAGCACCAACTCTGCCAGTGTTAAAAGATATTTCAGCTGGGATCACCAGCCACTGTCAGTGCCAAGACACGCAATGTCTCTTTGCCCTTAAACTAGGGTCAGAGAAACAGACTGTTAAGAAGTCCATTTCATGATCTTGCCTCTTCTCAGTCTTGCCATCTAAATGCCAGCAAAAATGCACGCTTTATCTCAGACATGATTCCCATGTTCCTCTATGAAGACCTATTGCTATAGAGCTGTTTAACCATTCTAGCTGCATTCATTCATTCATAACATATTATGTCACTTATCTCTTCACTTCATGAAGCATTACAATTTTAAGACTCATATTGTATGAGCTGTAAATACATTTGATGCAGTTTCCCTACTATTGAAAATAAAACTAAGAGCTTGGAAATGGAAAAACACTAAGCCCAAGCGCACTTTGTGTAAATAATATCATACTATACCAACGATACTCTGGAAAAAAAATAAATGCAAAACTTAACTGAGTTTCAATGCGTGCCCACTAGCTACACACAATTTAGGAGTCTTTCTTTGCAGGGAATGCCATATTTCAAAATATTAGTTAAATAAAGTTAGAATATTTTATATTCTTAGAACTTAATTTATATCTAGTGTAGTCTATTTACATCATCCTTCATTAAAAGTTCCCACGTGAAGATTTAAGGCTGCTATGCTCAGAACAGTAAAAGTATCCTGGTTACCCAGGATCCCAGCCTGATGGAAGGGTTATGCCAGGCTGTCTACAGTCCCACCTACGCCTTGCAAAATAGTTTGCAAAATACTTCACAAGAATATGCAAATCCTGCTTCCTGATCCATTGCCTCCTCCAGTACCATCTTCAGTTTTAAGCACATTTTTATAATTTGACAAGCACTGTGTTAACCCAAAGAAACCTTGCCGAGTCTGCTGTGATTCTTGCTCCAAAATGCTCCTGGATATCCAATATCGTTATAGACATTCCAAAGGAGGGAATGGGTGTCTAGCTATACCCCAGTCCTTTGCTAGCATCTATAAGATGCTTTCACTGCCGTTTAGTTCAAGCCTAAGCCTGCTCTCAAACCTAGAGTCACTGACCAGTCACACTTTGTATACCAGCATGCACTGAGACATAAACTCAGCCTGAGCTCTCTGGAGGGATCAGTGTGATCACCTCTGGTGTCCTGGCATAGGCTCAAACACTCACTTTTGTAATCTAGGAGTAGGCACAGACAGATATGTCTATGCTACATCCCAGTCTCAGCAATTCCTAAGCCCAGACATAAAGGCAAACCGGGAAAGAAAGCGCACAAGCTGTGCACCGCCTGCACACCCGCTCCCCATCTAATGTTCTCCAAAGGTCACAACGACAGGAGAATCCCAAGTACCATCTCATCCTTGCCACTGCTTCCCTGGCTGCCTCTCCCCCATGTACATCGGTATTTTTCCAAGCACTCAAATTCTCATGGCCATCCAAGCTCTCACACCTCCGACCAGCTCACCGGAGCCACAACTTACTGGTTTTTAACATTTCAATGTCCACAAAGTCCTGTGACATGTTTAAGTTATCTTAAGGTAACTTTAAAATCACTTTTTCTGAAAATCCCTCCACACGAAGCAGCAAACATCACTTCAGCCACTCTTCCCAAGACAGACCCAAAGTGCCCAAAGAGGACGTAATTTGCCTGAAATTCCCCAGTGAGCCAGGAGCAGATCTGGCACCTGACTGAGATCAGAGCTGCCAAGCCCTCCCGCACTGCCGTAACACCCCGCTAACACTGCTTGCTCTGTCGTTGCTGTTAGTATGGTACAAACACTCTCGAATCTGGATTGCTTTCCGAAATGAAATACCGGTGCAACTCTGACCCCCTAGAAGTACCAAACAGCCTGCTGAGCTCAGGCTGATAACCTGTTTCCAGGGCTGCAGGACTTCAGCAGAAAAATCAGAAAGATCAATGGTTTCTTTTGTCCTGTCCTCCTCTTCAGAATTACAAGGATTTTCCAGTCTCCCGGTTAACAGAGGCAATGTACATCAACCCAAACACCCGTGAGGCAATAAAACCAGCCCAAACAAGACAAAACCGAGTTATCTACGAGGAAGATAAGCGTCTGGAAGGATCATGAATGATATATATTGAAACCATAAAGACTTGCTCATCTACATCAATGCTTCCTAAAGGAACAATGCTTCCAATGAAGGAACTTCCTTCATTTTGCACGGGATTAATACGACAACCCTGGCTATACCAGGCTCTGAGCACAAGTTCCTCCCTGCCCACAAAGCCAGGCGAGGAGCAGCGGGACTCTCCCAGCTCTCATCCTGATCTCCGTACGTGCACCAGGCCCAGCGAACACTGCAGCAACAGGGAGCAGAGATGAGGGGCAAGTCCTCCAGAAGGCATCCACTGTGGTGCAGGAAGGACACGGACATCCAGACAGTGAGGCGAGACCTAAACTAAACTTTTACTGCTGTGAAAAGGCTGGCTGTGCCGTTTGTGCCTGGAGATGTGATAAAAGTGGAGCGTATCCGATGGGAAAGGATCTTGCCAAGTTACATGGACACTGTCCTGCTGCTTCTTCCGAGCTGCGGCGTGGCATCAGTGCCGCTGGAGCAGAAACGTACCATGATCAACAATAAACTTTAAGACACCTTTAAGCACAGCAATTAGCTACCAAATTAGAGCCATTCTTAATCTTTCTCTTTAGCCATTTGCCTTTCCAGAAAGTCTCAACTCTTAAATGTTGCCAGAGCACATGCCAAAAAAGTTTCTCTCTACCTAACATACTGGAGCCCTGAAACTGATACTAGAAATCATTCATTACTACCAGTTTCAGAGCAGCTACATCAGCATTTTATAACTTTAACAAAATCTAACCCTTCCTAATGAAATGCCCCTATGCCTACCCATAACAATGTCAGCTCCCTCAGCAATCTTTTGATTCAAAATGGATTGTCTATCTCTATATTTTGGGATTAGCTTGACTATACACATCAACACTATCAATGCATAATCACGGTTTATGAAGCCAATTTGCCAAAAAGTGACTTTATTCAAACAAAGCCAATGTTTGCATGCCTCAGTATCTGGTATGTGCTCAGCTGCACTGAAAGTGGGTTCTGAATAAATGCAGGAAGGAGATAGCAAGAGCACCAGCGACTGAGTCATGCAAGCCCTAATTGTGTTTGCATAAAATCTACCTGATTGGCTCCCTAATGACGTACACCTCGAGATTCCACTGATTGTATCTGCTTCTGCATTTGAATCAGAATATGCAACCTCAACACCCATATTTAGAAACATTTCGATAGGACCTCTAGGATAGGATATATACAACTTGTTAAAATGTGAGTTTCCTGTGGGACTGTCTGGGTCAAAAGAAACCTAGGGATGTTCCTGTTCCTTCATCCTGGGAAGTTCTCCACCCCCGCTCTGCCCCCTTCCCCTTTAAAAGCTCAGTCACAGCACCATCAGTTAGGATGGTTTTGTAGGTTTGTCTTTAACCAAAGGTCCCTATGAATACTGCAGACACAGCTCCCTCCGTAGACCAAAGACACGTGTTGAAAAGTTTTGCACGTTCACTGCACTGCCTGTGCCTACACTTCGCAGTACCCGAAAGAGCTGCCCTTCCCTTTGCCTCCATGTCAGTATCTTCAAGGAGACTGAATAAAAATTAAGAGGAAATAAAAATTCTTCAAAGCTCCACTTGGAGGATCTCAGCTGTGGTGTTTGGCTCTTGGTGGTTGAGCTAGTGCAGAAAAAGAATTATATCAGAGTCAAGGTCTATTTTACCTATATGAGAGAGGAACACTGGGCATTGTATTGCAGTGGTATAATGAATAGAAGAAAATACATATGGATGAAATTAAGTTGAGCCTGTGGAGTTTATTTTATTCAAGACTTGATCTAACCCACTGCTTTCTAAATAGATTATGGTACTGTTCTTGTACCTAGTTTTGTTTTGGTTTTGTAGTTGGTTTGTTTTTGTTTTGTTTTTTTTTAAAAGCCCTTCCAGTCTCAGTAACTATAAAGTGGTCCTGGATTACATAGGAAATGTGTCTCAGCAGAACGCTAATAAAATGATGCAATGAAGTATCTGGAGACAAGAGCGTACCTTTATATGAATAGCTGGGATTAGCTTCATGTTACGTGACAGGAAAACATGTGCAAATAACAAACTTGCCGTCATTTGCTTTTTCCCCTCTTTAGTCATATTGCTAAAAATTCATTAATACAGGGATGTCTGGGAAAGTCAACACTCTCCCAAAGAAAGGAACAGTGAAGGTGTCAGAATTAGCTAGTTTCTATTATTTCTGCTTGATTAAGTACATTAAGGGCTGAAGATCATGCAGTGCATCACAACAGTGCTCCGTATTTTCTATCTCTGCAAGTAAGATCTGACATTTACAGTCTGCTGAAGTACAGGACCCAGCTCTCATCTACTGTAAAGTGGTACAACTCCACTGACAGCAGTGGGAAGTACAGTTTATACCACTGGGGCACTGGCTATACACATCAGGATAGGTGCTCCTTGGAGTCCCCACCTTTTATTTCCAAACGCTGGGCTAGTGATGACTGATCTTGTCATCTTCTTGTTAGCACTGGACAGCTTCAGGTAAAGTGGTTGCCTCCACTTTTTTTGCTTCTCAGGTTATTTTACATTTGAGAGTCTCCCTTACAGCTAGCAATTCATCATCAAGGCTGTAAAATCTCTTTGAAGAGTAGCAGTACTCTTTCTCAGGATTAGGATTCCACCACGTTAGTCAGACTTTAGTTTAGGAAACTTAATAGAACAAATATTAGTTATTAATGAATTTTACCCTTGAGAACCCCACTGCAAATCTGATACAAGTGCCTGGGTGGATCATTAATCAGGCATCTTAGTTTTAACACTGCTTGAAAGCTACTGCTAGAGTGGAAACACAGAAAAAAAAGATATGCAGAACATCATTCCTCACTTTCAACAACATTATTTACCAGCCCATTTTGCCACCAAAACACCATCCAGATGTTATTGCAGCCCTTTCAGATGTCTATACATATGTCTCAGTGCAGAGAAACTCAAGCTGAATTCGTAACAGCAATTAGAAGAGACATTTGCAGCACTCCTTATTGCATTTGAAAATTCTTCAGCTACTCTGTCTCAGGTTTGTTCAGGTTCTTTAAACACGATTTGGCAAAATGATTACAATTGGAGATCAGATTGACACTCTTTGTCAAAATGCACTGTCTTTTATTTATTTGAAGATATGTATTGCTCCCTGCTTTGTTGGATTTCATTTCTGTGTCAATGGTATTCATTCAAATCTTGTACTTCACATCTTAGTATTAATCTTTATTTCTTCTGTCCTTGATCAGGAATCCCATAGTTAAAAGATTCTCTAATCTCAGCAGCACAGTCTCCTTGTGCTTGTTACATGTACTAGCCTGACATCCAAGAAGCACAAAACGCTCCTCCCCAGGAGAAGGCTGATGGTGAAGTTACTTCTCCCTTCTGCTCATCACTAGGGCTTTTCCCAGGAGAGAGGGACTCCTTCGGTATGTATTCAAACTTACTTTGTAGATTTGAATCTCGTTCATATTCCCAGAACACGTATCAAAGTGATCCTTTGGGTCAAAGATAGAGAGCGACACAGAATTCCCTCCCGCCGAGCCAGGAGATAGCTGTGATATCCCACAGCCTCCCAGGGGACAGCTTGCAGTGCCGAAGTGACGCTCGCCGCATGCTGGAGTTTCCCAGCCATCCGAAACCCAGCGAGAGCAACAGCGTAAACACAGCCCACTCAGCCGTGCTACACCAGCCCAGCAGAGTCAGCGAACTGTGTGCCTGTGCCCGCTGGTACTCCGTACTGTTTACACTGTTCACTGGGGTAAAAACAGGCGGTACAGCAACAGGCTAGAAAGAAGGCAGATATGAGTTTAGGAGACTGAGAACTACACTGGGTCTGGCTTCAGACATCAAGTGGTGGAGGTAACGCTCCAGTGGTGAAGTTAATGAAAGACACAAATTCTCCTTCCTGCAATAGACTACTGCACAGTCTATTCACTATACTCCAAAAGAGGATACAAACTTTTCACCACGCCAAGGGCTTACTTGAGAACATAAAATATTCCTGAACAAGGTAAACTGAGACCTGTCTGCCCTAGATGGATGCAGGGGAGAATCTGACTGCAGAGAAACAGAACACAAGCGGGGAGAAGACGTATCAGGTAGCATTGAGAAGGGACCTTAACAGAATTTAACTTAAAATGATCCATCAAGAGAGAGCTGAGTAGGTTAGGTTGTATTCCACTCATTTCACTGGGATCACAAATCTACTGTAGGGCATGCCTTGATGTTGACAAAGGGATTATTGAGCATACAGGTCTATGAAGAGACAGTAACATACACAGATAACAAAGAGCAGAGCCCTCAACTAGAACAACTCCTAAAATACTCTCTAAAAAAGACACTTATAGCCTACCTTTTGAGGATAGCAATACCCTTCCCCTCTCCAATCTGCTCATTAGCCTTTACCTGTGACTTTTGCTACCCTGGTCTCAGCTACACAGATACGTCAGGTTGGGTTTATTCTCCCTGGCATTTTCCCATTTGGAACTATGACATTTGACATTTTCGAGGACTCAAAACAGAATTAAAAAGAACAACAACCTGGTTTAAATGCAACAGTGGAAACAACATAGAACAATCATGACTGCTGTAGCCAATCTAAGCCAATGTCTCTCTTTCCAGCAGGCATCCAACCACCTACACACTGGCAACTAGGTTTCAGTCTGCTTCCTATAGGGTCTGGATGAATTTTTGTTTCATTCTCCGCTGTGGCAGTTTCTTAGGTACTCATTGTTGCCTTTTTTCTCCTCACCTGAACTCTCCCATTTGCAGGTATGGCCTCAACAACAAAATACAGCATAGTCAGAGCTAATCCTTGCAGAGGAACAAACCCCTTTCACTGCTGAACAGCGGATTTGCCTATTCTATCTTCAGCATAACGTGCAAACAGCATGGCTGTCATTATAAAAAGAGCCTGGTAAGAAATCTACAGGCAGAACATGCAATATTACAGGCAGCTCCACAAATTTCACTAAGTCAATAAAAACTTACAGTCTAACACAAATACATACCTGACCCATCATTCTTGATGTCCAGTGTTCAAAATGTCATCTTTGGCAAAGTCCATGGAGGATAATAAGAGGTGAAAGGAAATCACTACCCATCCAAACATTTCCAAAAGCAGTTTGTCGGTGTTGAAAGCAGCTGTAGGTACTTTCAGGTGCTTTTTGGTGTGCCTGTGGTGCTAGGGCCCATGTGCTGTAAAGCACAGAATGAGATTAACTAATTAGCTAATTAGAATGAGACTAGCTAACACATATTTTCTTTACAAACACAGGGCCATGGAAGCATGCAGTGCCTCTATGGTCCAAAGTCCTGCAAGAAATCATAGCCTGTAGGGAGTTACGTTTCTATAAGCATGTAGAATAATTGCTTTGTAGCCAGAATCTCTGATTTGAAAATGAGTTTTTCGTCTCATTTCATTGTTCCTTTTATTAGGACACACGCTACTCGTTATCCCAGCAGGCAAAAAGTCATGCATTCACCAGAGGTGACCTTCTGGGAGTGACCGCATTTACTTATCTATCTGTTGTACAGAATATAAGAACTGGGGAGCCTGCCTGCTGTTTTACAGAAAACAGCATTCCTCATTCAAAAGGCAGTCTTATTATACTTATATTAAACTACGTTAATAGCACCTAATGGGGGGAGCAGAGATAGCAGATAATGTCTGAACCTGACTGCAACCCGACCACTTGCAGGGTGAAACTTTATCATTGGAACACACACCTTGAGTGACTTGACTCTCAGGACAAGCAGCAACGGATCTTTATGCTGTCTAGTCCTTTTGACGATAATGACAAGTGAATGACATTTTCTGGTGATGATCACACTTTCTTCTAGACAAATCTGAGCACTCGGATGAACATTAAGCTAATTTGATACACATTGATTGAGGATGAGGCTAGAGACAGTCATCTAGTTTCTCTGTGCTTCAGCCTCCCATTTGTAAAATGGATATAATATTACTTCAGGGGTGATGCAAGGACAAGTGAGTTCGAATTTGCAAAGGTCTTTGTAACTGCTACCGATGGGAACAGGAACAACTCGGATACAGCTGTGATCCTGATCATGACAGCATATAGTGCAGCCTTCCCTGTAACAGCACATGCTTGTGTGCTTCAAAGTGCTCTGTGCCCAGGGGGTAGGCTACAACCCCGTAAACCCCACCAAGGAATGTGTATCTAAGAGTTCTTCTTTATATGTGATTCTCATTTTTTCTTAATGCTGTATATACAACTATACCTGAGAGCTACATATAAAGGTAACTCCAATAAAACCAGCCACTTTTGCTGTATAGCGCAAAGTGATCTTGAATTTAATCTCTGGTGCTACCTTAATCCAGCAAATCATCACAGTTCACATCATTGCACATTGGGGTTCTCTGTCTAGATAGGTTTTCCAATTAAAATTAGCCTCCATTCCTAGCTGGTGGTAGAAGCATACATCCATATTTGCAGGTTGGTTTACTCATTCTCATGAAGACTTGGTAACACAATTTACCTCTTGATCTCCTGAAATAATATTTAGCATCCAACTAACACCACCCATCCGACTGTAAAGGTCATATAGACATACAGACATACAGACAAACCTGCCTATAAGAATGTCTGTTATTAGGTCAGTGCTAACCTACCAACTACAGAGTATTTTCACGGTACATGAAGACCTTTAACTTACACTTAGATCTACATAGAATGAATCAAGAATTAATTCTTACAAACAACTAGGCAACTCTAATACAAGAATTATTTCAGTGATTTCAGTGGAGCTGTCCTGAGCTGCACCAGCTGATGCATCAACTCACTGCTGTTACTTATGGTTGTAAAACTGCTGAATAAAAGGCTCCAGAGAAAAATGTCCCAGCACATTACTCAATTATTTCAAAAGTAGCACTGTAAATCAGCAAGGCTATCTACACTGGATTTTAGACTGAGCAGATTCTTAGCTTTGTGTTAGTTCATTAATGCCAGGGAGCAGCCGGGGTGTGAGTACTCTGTGTATTTACTACACTGTTTGGAAAAGCATCTTATATGCTGAGATAACGTTGCTCTGTAGCTGGGCTTTCTAATAACCAGTTTTGCTTTGCAAAGATATATGAGAGCTATAAACAATGATAATACCTGCAGGTTCATCTTTTATTATTTTTCCTTCATAGCAAAGCAAAGTCAAGCACATGAGTATATACAAGAGGCAATAAAAATGGGGAGCAGAATACAGGAGGCTCTTATGAATCAAATTAATAAAGTCATGTAAATCTATGCTTACATTGTTATGCTGATGTATGCAGATTTCTTTTGTTCATTTACGATGCCACCAGGCTACTTATTGGCACCCACACTAGGGTATCATCCCCATCCAGGCATTATTGATTTGCTTGGGTAAGCGCTGCAGTCTAAACACAGGCAGCTGCAGTGATGCTCGCACCTAGTTACTCCAGAGCACAGGCTTCGTTTTGAACTCCTGTCCCAAAAATCTCTCGTCACCACAGCACTCCCCCATTGGACGTCATGATCGATGCCACCTCCAAACGTCCCGGCAAAGGAGGCGAAATTCAGCTTTGCTTTGGTGGCAGGAAGGGAATGGCAGGGGGTGGGCGGAGTAAGATGTTTTGCTGGAAGATCCGTGATTTTCGAAGAGCCTGGTTGGAGAGAAGTGGGGATGTGAGAGTGGGGATGAGCAAGCGAAGTGAGTGTCGGTGGCGAGAGCGGGAGGGGAGATGCCAGGGGAGTTAGGAAGCTGTTGGGAGAGGAGGGCCGGGAGGGGTGAGTGGGCTTTTTGCGGGGGCCCGCTGAGGTGTTTTGGAAACGAGTGAGGCGTAGCCCTTCCCTGTTTCCAGATCCTCTCTTCCTTTCCCACCGTCCCAGGCACGGGACGCTGCGTGCTGTCGTAGTCCTGGCCCCCCAGGCGCTGTCTGCTGGCACCCTCTGCGCTGAGGCGGGGGGAAAGGACACGGCCGGGAGGGGACAAAACCCCAGAGATTTCTGTTCCTGCTGCTAGGGAGGACGGGGAAAAGGATGAAGCCAGCGCTGGCAGCGCCGGAGAGAGCCTCCCACTCCTCCCTCCTCCCCTGGCAGAGGGCTGTGGGATCTGGGAGCAGGGCTGAGCAATTCCCGTCCCTCCCTGTGGCCCATTCCCCGCAGCCCCGGACCGCGAGGAGTGTTCCCTGCAGGCTGCCAGGTCCGGCTCCTGCCTCCTCTGCCCGAGCTTTGGACCAGCTCTCTCCGATCTCAAAATATTATATTCAGAATTACATAACTGAATTCATGTCTAGTTTAGCCTAACCTCATCAATGATTAAACAATTAACTTCTTATTGCTCTTCTATCTAATCTGGGAGGCATCGTAATGAAATAGCGCGTCTGGAAGAAATGGAAACAATTGAGCAGTTGCAGACAGAGTTCCAGAGGAAGGATGAAAACCCAACAAGGGCGTTTAATGAGTGTCTGGGTTACCACTTCAAAGAGCTTCACGCTTTCAGGCTTCTCGGCTCCCTTGGCATCTTGCAGACAAGATCATTACTATCAGTTACCAAATGCTGGTTGTAAGCGTGAAGTACAAATTAGTGCAAATGCTGTATCAGAGAAGCTGAGGTGCTGGATCCCTCCCATCCGCAGGTGACGGCCGCCCCAACGCTCTGAACTGGCGATGGGTTGGGACCCGTGTAGCGGAGAGACGGCCCTTCCTCCAGGGCAGCTCAGCTGTGACCCAGCCAAGTCAGTAGAAGGATTCCGCTTTCGGAAGCCACCAGAGCACAGCTACGTCGCTGCAGTCGAGATCCATCCCGGAGCTGCTCTGGTGTAGCCGAGAATATTCAGTGATAAGGAATTACCAGTGAAAACACTTCACCTATGGAGACTGCTTTCCTCCTTTTTCTGCCAGACTTTCTTGGCATGCTGTAACTCCCGTCTTTTCTCTCAGGCATTTTGGAGAGTTGGTCATTTAAGGACAAGGAGGAAAAATCAGTAATGTGCTACTTTGGCAAGGCTCTGAAGCTCACCTTCATTTAAAACCTGCCAGTAGTCCAGCCAAATACAAGAAAGTTTTTATTAAAATATTGCCAAAACACAATTCGTTCTTTTAAAAGATCATATCCATGTTAAAAAACAATTTGACGCAGAATTGTTAGTGAAATCTCTACATCTCAAACGTAAAACTAACACGCCTTTTTCAAATTTTCTAGAAATCTGGAGGAGGTTGAATTAAAATTCCTGGACCAAAATTCCTCTTTAAATCTGTTAGTCTGCGTAGCATTCAAACACAGGCTCTCATCACCAGCTCTGATTAGATGCAGCCCAGGCAACAAATATTATTTGCATAGTTGGCATCAACAAAACCTGAACCTTTTCCTTTAGCTCACAGTTAATGCCATCCAAAGCTAGTGCAGGGCATAAGGCTACTTCTTCTACACCTCTGGTTTGTTTTGGTTAAGTTTCATCCTATTATTTCCTGCAGTCACATGGTATAAATATCTGATCTATAATTTACGCTGTTATTCAGAGCAGTATAAACAGTTTACTTTATTGCTGCAGGAGCGCAGCATGTCCAGATAACATCAATATTTTATTTATCTCTGTTTATGTACGTATTTGGTTATCTAGGTGCTTATCAGGTATGGAATTATTATAATAGCTGAGAATAAATAGCAACTGAAAAGCAAAAATAAGACTGGAAACAAAATGTGTCCAAAATGGTGTCTGCTCTTTCTCTCCCTCTCCTGCCTGCTGAGTTTCTTAAAAAGAGGGCATTTCCAAAGAGCTAAACCCACCTCCATAATATCAGAGAGCGGATGCGTTATTCTCATTAGTGGTGTCTCTCACATTTCCAGAAACTGTAACGACTTTGTCTTAACTGGCAGGTCTGAATTGAACCACTTGTATTTTCAGGGTTCTTAAAAGCAAATGAGATCCTTAAGGGTGTCGCTTTTAATCACCAATTTAAATTCCATCATCTTGACAGTGATAAAAAGTGACACCCAAAATTCAAGCAAGAAAGATGGTTTGACAAGTTTCCTTGAGTTAAAAGGAGCTTCATGCAAATAGACATGTTTACAAGAAGTGAAACAACTTCCTAATTTATTAAAAAGTGACTCGGGTAATTAAACAAAAATTGGAAAATTCTGTGTTGGCTCAATCTTATCTTAGTACAGAAAGAGCATTAACAACCCCAGCCTTCTGACACATTACATACTGATGGTAGCTTCTGAAGCATTTCACTTTTAATGGGGATTCTAAGTTAAGTGGGCTAAATACATGCAGAAAGTAGTAAATTTCAGAAAGTTTATGAGCCTGATCCTGCATTGCTTGTGCATCATAAGCGTGAGCAGATTCAATTCCATGTGCAAATGTACTATATGAATTGTTCAATCATATTTACTTTGGACTATATAGAAGGAAAAAGAAACATTATTCTCTGATAGACAGGAGAAGGAAGACAATCAGCACCGATAACTTGCTATTCAGTTGTTCAGTTGTTTCATCAACACAAAAAATTAAAATATGTGAATTATAAGGCAGTTATGGAACATAAACATAATCATAAACATACAATTATGTTACAATCATACACCCTTGCTCAAAAATCACATAACTTTTCCCTTTTACATATAGAAATAGTTTCTGAAACCTAATGATACTTATATATAAAAATATCAATGGGTGATTTCAACAAAACCTTTTCAGTGCAACTGCTCAAATTTTGTCAAGTTTTAAGAGAGAATCTACAGGGTTTTTTCACTTTTATATCTAATGGGGAAGTAAGGGAGGAAAAGGTGCAGATCCAACATTGTAATGACAAATTGTACTGAGCATTTTGGAGTTGCTTGCTCAGCCATGGAGCTGGTTGAAATTTTGAGCAATCAACTTATTTGAAAAAAAGGTCTAACTAGCCAGTAAAAAAATGCAAAAAATCCACTTCTTTTAAAATCATTTTTTCCTGGGTATTTTCCCTTCCACACACTTTTCAAAAGCTTCCCAAAACCCAACTCACTTCCCTAGCTCTCCAGGTACTATAATACATTGTCAGGGCCCTCCTGTAGCAGTACATCATCTTTCCTGCCACTATACCACCACCATAAAGACAGCATCCCTTAGTGGGACTGCTGTCATGATGTGATATAAATAATTACAGGGATTGCTCAGAAAGGAAATTTCAACTCTCACAGCCCCTCACCTACTCTTCAAGAAATAGAAGTGGTTCTGAAAAATGGAGTAATATGATTTATGAGCAATTTTATGCATTTGATTTTTTTTTTCATTTCACCCTAATTTTTCTAATATTAAATTGTGTGTTACAATAGCCTATGTAATATAAGGTGCTTAAAGAACAAATGAATACTGAAGGGAGCAGTTTTCTGGGACACATATAGAGGCTTGTGCAGGTAGCCCATCATTATTACGGTTAGCATTACACAGTTGCCATCCCACTAGAATATTCAAGTACAAAGTACTGTAGGCAGCAAAATAGCTGCCCTGCCAGCAGGCCATTAGTTAGCTCATGCCAGACACTACATACATTATTTGTGGCAGGCTTCTACTTTAAGAATAATGATAAAAAAGCTAGTGATGAGAATAAGCCCCAAATGGTCCATCACTAGGAACTGCATGGCTTTTGCAAATACTTCGGTCAGCCAGCCTGATGTGCTAGATTAAACCTGGCACCAGCTGGACGAAATAGTGAGGTCTCGGGCAAAATAACGTGATTTATTTAAAGAAAGATAATGTTCAACTTCTCTAATGTCAGAAAGCTTCAGAGCAGAGGACCTCTTTGAACCCAGGGCTGAGACATTTCACCACTATGAGCTACACCTTGGTTTGTGAATGGATTAATTCAAATTGTTCTTACCTGCAGCCTGGGCATACTCAGGAGCCCCAGCCATGAACGAACCCTTCATGCAGTAGGTCCTACAGAAATACACAGAGAGCAGGGAGGCCCGAGTCCATTCTGCCTGGATTCACCCCAAAATGAGAAATGCTGGGCTGGTGCAAAACCATCCCAGTACAAATTAATCATTTAGGATGGGAAGTTGTCTGATTGCATCCATGAAGTCCCCTGCACATACGTGCACTGTGCATACAGATACGCAAGCACATGTTGAAAACTGAAATCTAAAATTGTCAATACTGAAGATGAGGCAGGAAAGTGAATTACAGGCTCTCAAAATGATTACGGGGACATGTTCTATTATAGAAAACTGAGAATGTGTAGAAAAGCAAAACCCGAGCTTCACACTTAAAGGATTTTTTCAGTTGCCCAAGCAGAGCTCAGCCTCTGGACAGAACAATGGTGTTCAGACTGCAGCAACAGCCGCCCCACAATTGATGGGCTCAAGAATAACAAGCCGATGAGTGGATTTGGCATCCCCACAGCCAAAGCCCGAAGATTTATTGCGCTGGAGTGGTGCACGTCAGTCTTCTTTATCACTGGAGTCCCACAGCAGATTTATACATGATGACGTTAATTGAAAAGGAATAAAGCCGCACATTCTCCTAACAACTGGGGCTCGCTCAGCATCTCGCCGTCCAGCCTGACTGGCAGCCCAGCAGTCACTGCTCTCTTGTTGGGGGCAGGCACCTGGCAATGAGAATAGCCCTACAGAGAAATGGGGTCACAGCTGGGCTCTTTGTTGAAGGATGCTCTAACCCAAATGCTAGCTATTTCCAAGGAATCTATTAATCTTCCACAGCTCTGACGCACAGTCATTAAATGCATCCCTTTCCTTGCTTCTCGTGACCCAAATGGTTAATGATGTCTTCTTTATAAGCCTAAGAGAAGATGGGCTTCCTCCTTGTAATTCAGACGAACGTTTACTCTGCAGAGAAATAAGAGAGCCCTTCCCCTGCTTTACAGCCATCCTTGTTTCTGTAACATAACCTGACTCTGGTCTGGTTGCTTGAGTCTTCCCACTGCCATTTCCATTACTACCAGAGAGCCGCTCCATATGTTTTGTTTTCTAGGTCATTTGCCAAGTTTTTGGTAGGCACTGACTGCTAGGAAGAAAACCCTAAACCCAAACAGAGTAGAGTAAATAACTAGCCAACTGTTCTCTCTCCTGCATGTTCAAAGATAGGTGGGAGTTGTGCCTGATAATCTTTCCCGAAGGCCAGTGCTTCAGCTGGATCATAGACTCTGCTTGCATAAAGTACAATTTCAGTCTTGGAAACGGGCTAAAACTTTGGTCTGCGCTTTGTCATTGAGTGAATCCCATCCTTAGCTAGGGACTCCAGCAAAGGCGACAGTAGGAAGCATCTCTGCAGAGGTGGCCCCAAAGGAGAGCTCGGCGTTCCCGCTCCCCCCACACCACCGCTGCCCGGCCGGGGACGCAGGTCCCCAGGGTGGGACACGCCGGCCTCACTCTGTTCCCTTCGGAGCCGCAGAGATTCGCCTGGGACCAGAGTCAAGGCAGCTCCATCACGGCTGAAAATCCCCCGGAAAAGCCCAGGTTCAGGCCCTGTCTGGCTAAGAGGGGGCTCATGGGCCATCCTGGAGGAGGCTGCTTTCCCGAGCTCCTCTGCGAATTCCTGACTTCGAGGGCGAGCAGCTGCTCACGGCTTCTGAGAGGTTTTTCGGGGTTATTCTGTCCTGATGGATACCTGTGAGTCCAGCCACTGACTCAGCCTTCCTCCCCCAGTGCCAGGGATGGGCCAGCTCCATGCAGAGAGGAACAGAAAATGCCATCCCAGGCAAAGGTAGTTTTATTAAGGAGAGAAACCTTGTTATTTCTTTCCTGGATCTTATTGGCTTTTTGTTGTTTCCATTAACTTTTATGAGTTTAATAAACATGCCCAATTTTAAAAAAGAAAGTATTTTCGCAGCCTTGGAAATTGGATTTTCCATGTAGTCCAAATGCAACAGCCATTTTAAACTGCTCACCAAGAGAAATCACTGAAACAACACTTTTGAGTATTTTGTATTATTTCACTGTGAGCAACACGTAGATGATGTGGAATAGAGCCACTAAATTAATTGTGTTCATTGTTGCATAAACCCAGTGAAAGAGCAAAAATAGCAGAGTAAAAACATCTTTACTTATGTGATGACTTTACTTAAAGTCTTTTCTGCCCAGCTGCTCATTGGCCAAATCTTAAACATAGTGACTCCATTCGTTAGTGCATTAAATCTTTTTTGTGCTGGTAAAAGTCAGACTTAAAAATAGCAAGACTAATGCAGTGACTTGATGAGTCTTTACATAAAATCACCTGGAAGTGTTAATGGTGCCCCTGTCTCAGAAACATGTAAATTATGGCAAAGAAAAGATATCATGCCCAGATATAATCCAGTTTCCCTTCCAGTTTTCCTTCAGAGCTCACCAATCTCACAATTACTGGAGCACAGTGGTAGTTCAAAGTCACCTTTGTCAAACCAGCCAAGCTTCAATGTACGCGTGTCCCTGCAGCCCCGGTTCTGCACCAACGTCTGGCTGAATTAAAATAGGTGTAAACCCTTCTGAAAACTTGAAAGGTCTTTGCAAGGACTAAAACTGTTACTTGATTACAAGTAAGATGGCAGCTGAGAAAAAAATCAAGCTAATTCAAGGACTGCAGGACCTGAAAGGCAGTCCAGTTGTCCAAAGGGCTCTAGAAAATGAGGTGAGGTACAGCACACTGCATAATTACTCACACTGGGCTAAATGCAGACATGAACATTGGGCCACTATTAAAAGGCAACTCCACTGTCTTAATAGGTCCAGAAGTGAAATACAAAATTACTAAAAACCTGCATTCCTATCTGAAAAAGCAGTACATATTTAAATGCCCTTCCAGTAATCCCCAAATTATCTTTTAGGAATACCTGGATTTTTATTTACCTTCTGTGGAATCCTACTTTATCCAGCCTATTCCAAAACAAACCCAACCAGTTTACAGCTACTGCAAGCCCCAAGAAAAATAACACCTAGTCTTTGATAGAAATTGAGCTGCTTTTCCCGATGATTCCCATATTACTGCACTGGGGTAAGTTGTAATGAGATATGGGCAGTGAGATGAAGGCCTTCCTCTCTCCTCAGCTCATGTTCAAATTATTATTATAAAGCCATTTTCCACCAAAACCATATTTATTTGGCCCAGGCCCTAGGGCAAAAATTCTCTATCTGATGTTTAAATAATGACAACCAATTTGCAGGATACTGGTAATCTTAGATCAATTGCCCACAAGCTGTTTAAAAAAATATTAAAACCCCTTCTCTGCACACTACTCA
This sequence comes from Buteo buteo, assembly GCF_964188355.1. Lineage (NCBI taxonomy): Eukaryota > Metazoa > Chordata > Aves > Accipitriformes > Accipitridae > Buteo > Buteo buteo. The sequence goes on from NC_134197.1 coordinate 9,360,877, forward strand.
GCAGAATGTGAGCAGGCTGCAGAGCAGCGGGAAAACTGCAGAGCAGGGAGAAAATGGAGAATCAGACCAACAGGGTTTACGACATTGTGCAATCAGCAGCTGCAATCCAGAAGAAAAAGCTATTTAAAAGTCTACTTCCAACGAAAACATTCGTCTTCACACCTGTAAGCTGTACACAGTAACTGGCTCTCTCCCACCATGTTCTTCCTTTGGTTTTTTCTCTTCTGACCGAAATGTTTGGGTTTCAGCTCAGCAGGAACACATCTCCCTTCAATACACTTCTTCCTAAATAAAACAGGTCGTGGTGTGGGACAAGTGGCTCTGAAGTGGACCCCGAATGGGGTGGCTCAGCCTCCCTTTGAGGCAACAGGACCAGCGATAGGTCCTAATAGGTCCTGCAGTGATTAGGTCAAGAGAGCACCAGTAGGTCTGTAAGGTCAGACACTATTGATTGCATAGGAGACAATCCTTGCACAAGACAAAAAACCCCAGGAGGTCAAGAGACGCCGTCTCAGCTGCCCCCACCCACCCACCCACGGTGCCCAGCCTCCAGCCACCCCTCGGGGTGCTGCCTCCCACAGGCAGGGCCCCCCGCTCTGCCCTCCGCACGCTCGACAGCCAGCAGCACCAGCGGGACCCAGGCGTTTGTATGAAACTCCTGAAGAAATAACAATAACCTTCCCCCAGAACTGTAAAGCTGTCCAACAGACTTCCACTGCCGAGACAAAATTCTCCATAAAAATCTACATGGCATCCACGTCATCCCTACAGAGCCCTCTTCTCTTCAAGCTTGCAGCAGTTTACAGGCTGGGTACTTAAAGATAAAAAAAAGAGCACAGTAATTTGGTTTTGCCTCATAAGCAAGAGTTAGTTACAAAAATACTTGGTATTTTTAGTACAATCTGGGATATTGTAACTGGGCTACACAAAATATCTCATTTTCTAACTTCCATTTCTCAGTGTTAAGATTAACTCTGTCCTTCACTCTTGCTGTACGTTTCCGTGGCCAGTGGGCCATTGCTGCATCAATTGGAAACTGGACACTTCGGGATTTTTCTTTTTGATCACACCCGACCATCTTAAGGTTCTGAATTTCAAAGTATTCCGGTAACAAACATATCACTCCATATTCTCAATCAGTGAAAATAAAGCGCCATTATACAACTACTATTGCTGTCACCCACCTACACACCTGGCTAGCAAGAGCTTTCTATCACAAAACCACATTTAAAGGACTTCATCAGACTTCATCAGCTGCAAGGAAGAAAATTCAAAACAAACCTGCTGATTTCAGTGACATTTCAGTGACTGAGTATAAGCAAGATGCAAGTGCGGAGCCATCTCCTTTTGATGGCATGCAGCTTTCTCCCATCACTGGCAAGTAAGACATGGAGCTACATCAGGCAGGGGGGCCTCTGCAAAGGCTTTTTTTCTTCTTGCTGCACACCTCAGCTGAAGTCAGACCTTTTAGTTGGGGAATATAAAAGCCCCAAGCGCAGAGATGTAGGGTCCTCTCCACCAATAATTCAGCCTCGCTGGAGACAGCCAACTTAATGCAATCTTAATGTGATAAACTGCTAACTTGATTGGATTCAATGAGATGTATATCATTAGGTTCAATAAGTACACAGAGACCATTTCACCTTACATTCTGCTCAGGATTCTGCCTCCAGTCTCTTCATCATTCCTGTTAATTATATGCAATGCGTCACAGAGATGAGAACAGTTTGGGACTTAAGTTGTCCTCTGACTCTTCACAAGCCACCACAACGTTCCCTTCTGTAGTAACATGTCTTTTATTGATAAAGAACCTTTTTCAGAATAGCTGCAGTCACTTATGGACACAGGTTGATCTTCAGCATGGTCAAATTTGAACTAAAAAAATTCTATTCATTCAGATTTCTGCAAAATTCCCACATGCTTAAGCCAGAGAATGTCTTCTCATGTGGATTCATTTTTAGTAACTAAAACTTTGTGGCAAAAAGTAGATGTTTATAGCTTCTCATTCACTGAAATATTCTTTAAAATCTGTTCTTATGAACACAGAAATCAGTGCTATCATTCCAAAAAAGGGGAAAAAAACCATGGGACACTATGAAAATATGTGCAAAGATATTCACAAAAATATGAGTCGAAACCAGTGTCTCTGAGCTTGTAAAATTCAAGTGGGTTTTACATTCCCCTGTGGTTTGTAAACATTTTGGAAAGATTTCTTCTTATAACCTTTTTCAGATTCTGACTCAGACAAGTGATGTTTCTTAATTTTATTTAGCTGGTGTATTTCTAATCAGAAAAAAGTGCTGGTTTACACTTCGTGCACTCTGTGATGCTCGCCTTCTCTTCACCTTAAATTTTCCCTGTCTGCCATTTGGCAGGTTTTTTCACCACCCAGTCTCCTCACACAGTATTTTCAGACGTTTCCAATTTACCATTATGTAATTCATAACTACCACCCTTTTTGACAATTAATCTTTGTTGTGATGAAGGCACACTTCCACTTTACAGATGTTGCTTTTTTCATTGAACAAGTTCCACAGACTTTAACACATAGTCCTTCATTTCAAAAGCTTTTGAGAAAGTAACTTGAAATTTATAACACATAATCTCTTAGCCCTATTAAGAACATCATACTGTACCACTTAGCAGAGGTCATAGGTATTCCTCCACTTCAGGCAGCTCTGAAAGGCATTCAGATTTCTACTTGAATTTGTTCAACAGTTTTATACTGAATAACACTATCAAAATTCTGAGTGATGTTTTCAAAGGATTTGTTTAGGAGTTCAAAAACCAAATCAGAGTAGCTAATTTCAGACTCCACATGTCATGTTGACTTTTTCATTTTGCGTTAGAAGAGTGTTTCAGAGATCCCAAGTGATGTTAAGAATGTTCCCCTATAATTCCCCAAACACAGCCACTCAGCATGACGGTCTTCACATCCTCTATGATACTATTATGTGTTTCTATGACATGGTAACCAAAGAATTACCTATGCAGAACAGATCTCTTGGGAGAACATCTAGTGAACAGAGCAAGGGATTTCCAGTTCACCTATAATTCCATAGTCCTCAGAGGAGCAGCACAAAGCCTAAGCAACCCCTCCTGCACGCCTGCAGCAGCCAGCCCCCTTGCACCGACACTGTAGCTCATTTTCCTAGGTTAATTTTCTCCTGGCTTGGCATGGATCAGAGCCGGTCAGGGTCTGCCATCACTGAAGCTGGGTTTGCAGAGTCCCAGCTGACACCACACCAGGGACAACAGCAGCACCACAGCTGCCATGGACTAGCCCTGCAAACGTTTTACAGCCTGACGAGAAGGTGGATTTGTCTCTTCCATCTGCTAAGAATCCATCTTAGGTGTGAGAAGTGGCTGCTGGGTTGATCATCCGGCCCTAGATGACTGGAGTACCACACACAGTCCTTCTCATGAGGTTTTCAAACTCATGCCTAAGGCACTGATGCCTCCCACTTTGAAGTTATCATCTCTGTTTCTCCTCTTTCAACTTAACATGGAGTTTTTGGACATTTTAATGTGCAGTTGCTAAGCAGTGGCATGGCTAAGAAGCCAGTAATATCAGCAGTACCTTTAAAATGGCACTTCTGGGCATGTAAGAGCTGCTCATGCTGCTCTTTCTGCTCAGACTAGAACTGAGTTTCACACTCCCTGCAGTTCTCAAAAATGCAACCTGCCGCCTGGCTTCATTGGCATTCTTCAACTCATTTATTTTCCTACACTTGCAGACAGGTGAGTTATTTCTAGTTTATTACCGGTAAATAATGAACAATTGCATTCCGGGTTAGAAAATCCCTTTGGGATCAAAAGCCACAAGTGCTGCAGTATGGACATACAGATAATTCGAGACTGGTTCAACGCAAAATCCACTGAAATCAAGTGGCAAGAGAGAGGAGGTATAATGAGTGATTGCTGCCCAAGAATACAGGTGCAACTTCTGCAGGGAACTTGTTGAAGCACCTCTAAAATATCTGTGGTATTGGATCTGGGAAAAGAAGGCAGAAAACCAAGGAAGAGATTGGAAAATCTCTTCAGCTCTCAACCAGGACCTCTACAGTCATCATCTCATCTGATGGTGAAGGAAAATGTGAACCTCTTGAGGAGAACCTGGTTTGAGGGAGCAGTGTGGAGAATTTTGGGGTGTGAGGTAGGTTCAGAGAGAGGTAAAGCCTGAGTGGGCCTTTAGCAGGTGGTGTCTTTACAGGCTTTGCTTCCAGAAAATTAGATTCTTGTCCAGAACTCTGTATTTTCTTCCTGACTCCACGCTGCTATGTGCTACTCTGAAAGGTCAGGTAGAAGCATAGAGCATCATTTTCCCACAAATTGTTAATAGTCAGTCTTAGAAACCGAAAAGGAAGGCATAAAGCTCATTCTGCTACATTAATACAAATAGGGACTTTTCTTTCCCATTGACTTACGTGTCCTTAGCCGTATTATCATCAGGTGTCAGTGCGTAGCCCAAAGGATAAGATTTGAGTCCGGCTTCAATTAGTTTACTGTAATGAGGTAAATCACGTTTTACCTTTCCAAGGAAGCCATTATTTGCACTCTTCCTACTTTTCAGTACTGGCACCACCTTCTTCACTTGCAGTGGGGGTGAAGCTACTGTTGGGTTTACTCAGAAATGCAGCAGAGCCGGTACATACAGAAACGATGAGGAAATGCTCCTGAAAACAACACGATGGACCAGAGGTAAGAAAACGTTGTGGAAGGTGGCAAAGCTGAGCTGCGGGAGCATGCGGACCACACCTGAATGAGACGTAAACGGCACATGGGAATAACGGGGTAAGATTGTAAGGCCATAATAGGACAGGAATGTATATAAATTATAGTGGCTGTTAATAAGTTTTGGAGGGCTTTAAGGACTTTTGTTTAGCTGCTTAAAATTAGTCATTCACAATAAAGCAGAACTCATAGCTTGCTTAATGCTTTTGCTTAATGTTGACCTATGCTGCGATTGGAGGAATAAGCAGATTCGGAAAGGCACGGAGCCAGTTTGAGCCAGGAAAAGGAGACATAGCAACCACCAGTCTGAAAACCAGGAAAGAGAAAAACACCTGCCTAGAGATGAGAAAAAGGACCCAAGGAGAGAGAAGACCCCAGACCTGAATATTACTATTGGACCAGACTATGGTGTGAGGGGCAGGAATTTAGATTGTAAGGGTATAATTGCCCAGGGATTTTAGTATTTGGGGTCCTATCCAGAGCCACCCAGCTTGAGCTGTCTAAATTTGTGCACCATAGATAGAATAAATTACGCCTTTTACTTTGGAAGGCCTTGAGTAGAGATTCTGCTTCAGGGAACCTAGGGTCGAGCCTGAGGGAAGAAGCAGCACCCGAGGACGAGTGTGTGTGTGTGTGTGTGTGTGTGTGTGAGAGGGGGTCGAAAGGGGCACCCGTCGGCTCGTGGAGTCGCCCGCTGCGAAGGGACTCGGGTCCCAGCACTTCAAGCCCGGGGTGGTCCGTGCGCGCGACTCCTTGACCGGTGCGCGAATGCCAAGGCGGCGGCTTCTCCCTGAACAGAAGAGGGGCTGGTGGGGGACGTTCCTGGGGCAGAGCCCCCCCAGCACCGCGGCACACAGCTGCAGGACTCCGGGGACGGCTCGGCTGGACGGGACCTGCCTAACGCCACACGGCTCGACTGGCCCGGGCTGGAAGGAGGAGTGGAATGGGTCTACAGTAGAGCTAGGGAAAAGTAAAGGAACAAAAAGGTACACTTTGAAGTTGTTTCCACTTCACAGGGGAATGAAACAGGGCGGTTTCCCATACTTGGGGATTCTTCATCAAGCTGTTTTTATAGTACAGGAATAGTTCCCTCTTCTTTTATAGCTCAGAGTACAGGAATACATTCCCTCTTCTGAATGCAGTAACGTGAAGGATCCCCAGGCTGGGGCTTCTCCCCATAGCTTTCCCTTAACTCAGAAAGCTTACAAGAGTTTAAAAACAAAATAAAGCAATAAACCCAGGCCTTCAAAAAATATTTGGGTATCAATTAATATAGGACATTCAAGAGAGTTAGGGATGAAGTCTGCTAAAGGGGAAGTTTTCAGTTTTTACAAAGGAATAGGCAAATAAAATATTTATTTTTAAAAAGGGGGCATTTTTCTTTGAAAGTGGTTTAGATCCTGGTTTCACACAATGCTAGTCCCTGCAGGTGCCAGGCTGGAGCAGCTCCTGCCCTCAGGGGAGCAAAGAGACTGTGGCTGCTTTATTAATAGGGATTTTTGTCTCCATATGAAATAAGGCCCCGTTTTCAAAAAGTATTCATGAGGGGCTGTTGCCTAAGTGATTCCGAAAATCCCAGTTGTTAGTCTCCTCTATAGACACCTAAATATCTTTTAAAATTTTGCTCTAAATAAAAAGCAAGTAAGACCCCCTCTGGCTCAGTATACTTTAAATAAGCTGTTCCTGGAGATTTGCATATTTTTTTTTTTAGAAAATGTATTGCTGCTGCAAAAATTTATCTCAGGTTTTAAAACCACCTCCGCTATAAAAAAGGATAATATTAAGCAAGAGAGAGCCATGAAATAAGAATGATCAAATACTTCCAAGCCTTATCATCAATAAAACTGTAAAGTTAGCCACACCAGTTCACTTCAGGGCATCTGCTCACATTTAATTGAATGATTGTTTTAATTTTTCATTGTTTAAAACCACTCAACCACTTATCAAAAGCCAGTGCTGCTCTTAGAGCCGAGCATAAAAACTCCTTGCTCAGCTCCACTGAAAAGTCCATATTTCTTTAGGAATCCTGGACCCTGTGAGAGCTGCAGAAATACAACGGTCAGCCCAGACCCTGAGGTTTCCCAGGCAGAATTCCCTAAGTGGGATCAGATCCTCAGACGTCTTCTTGGGACCATTGCTTTCTCTCATCAGAGGAAAGCGGGGTGCTATTTCCTCCCCCAAACTTTTAAGAGGCTCTTTTCCTCTCCGGCATTTGGTTCCTTTAAGGAATCTCGGAGGCTGAAACTTTGCATGAAATAATGCAGATAAAGGATAGGCATCCTTCTCCAAACAGGTTTAGTATATGGACCATTTTCTCCAGGTTCAGATGTTTCCAGAAAGCCTGGGGTAACAGTTGAAGCAACATGTACCAGTATTGGCACTGGAAACATACCCGTTATCTTGTTAATACAAATGATGCCACCAGTTGACACCTACGAGGTCTGAACTCCTCAGCTCGTACTGGGCACTGTACAAAAAGAAAACTGACCATCCCTGCCCCAAAGACCTTCCACTCTATAAAATCACAGAAAAAAAAGAGAAGAAAAGCTTTTCACACACACAACTCATACCACAGACGTCCCTTCTTCCAGTAGCTGGCCAGATTAGCCAAGGTGGATGCCGTCATGGTGGTGCCAGCAGAGCGGCGCAGTGCCCTGCTCTCTTCCATGCCACATACTGAGGAGCACCAGCTATGCTGCAGGAAGGGGGGCACAGTCCTGCTCCCCACTCCGGTCCCCCCATAAGTAGAACCCTGGCTAAAGCCTGCAGGGGCTGACAGCCCATGGGAAAGCCCATGAGAAGCAGTAAGAAGCAGCAATTGGAAGAAGAGGCGGATTAAGTCAGCGTCACTGGGCTTTACAAAGTGGTTCAATATAACCTCAAAACCTCTTTTGAACCAAGGCTTAGAAGTGTATTTTAACACCCTGCTTATTGCACCCAGGAAGGTGAAGCATTCAGGTGAACTCAGTTTGTGGCAAGGTGAGAAAGCCAAAGGAAAAGAAGTCCGTAATACTTGTATGCATGCCATGCCAAAAAAGCTTCTGCTGTCTTTAGGAAAGAGGAGGCCAGATTCTGAGGACCGCTGGACTTTTCTCCATTGGTACTAAGGGCACAAACCAGTGCAGCATGTCTAAGTGCAGCCTCAATTTATTTTTCCAGGGCAGCTTTCCCCGCAGCATTCATCCCCAACTGACCAAAAGCTCGCCAGCCAGATCTGCAGATTAAGAGTTGGGCATATAATGGGTGTATAATTTGTCAAATCAAAATGTCTGCACTTTCCAAAATTTTTTAATCATCCCCTATTGTCCGTTTATCTTCTTTGTTTAATTTACTTTTTTAATAACAGCTCAATTCTGTAATGTAAACACTGTGTCAAAGCAAAAGCTAGAATGCTTGAGAAAAATGATTCCACTTCTCCAAAGCAAATGTCTCCAGTTTCCCTCCCAAAGTATTTGCCGAGTATCATCTGAATTCACAGAAAGCTTCAGATCTGCTGAAACTGCTGTTGTTGGGTTTGGGGCTTTTTTTAAATAATAAAACTTAGCATTCACTGAAAGCAAATCCCCACTATGAGATTGGCTTTATTGTGAGATGGATTCTAAAATCATGAGATGTTAAACAAACATCGGACTCTTTAGTTTGCTGGACTGTGAGCCTTTTCTCGTCCCTCAGCTCATCTGTGCAAGCTAATCTTTGCTGCTCTGCAGTACAGAAACTTATTTTTTCTTTTAAATGAAACTGAGAATCTTATGTAATTGAATGACTCCAGCATCAAATATTGTGATAAAATCTCAATTTGGAAGACTTGCAATTGTAGATGTCTTAGGGCTAAACCCCATCATTTCCCTGAGTCTGGATTGAATGTGCAGAATTACTGTGGGTTTTCCTTCATAGAGCAGATGGTGGAGGCTCTAGAGAATCAAATCCAGGTCCCCAATTCTCCTTCCTATCCATGCCCTGTACTACATTTAACAGTCCACTATTTTGCCCCCCGCAAGGAGACTACCAAGGATATACAGAGAGGAAACAGATTCTCTCATGCCATGTTCCTGCGCATGAAATTCACCTTATACTCAGCAAAGACATGAGCAGAAGTGCAAGGGCCACATACACATGCAGATGCTCAGCGCAACTTTCCTTACATCACAGAAACTTGCTGGGGTCAACCTGCAAATAAAAATTAGGCGCTTGCCCTTCCCCATCCCTGTGTAGCACAGACACATTGGAATCACAGGCAACAGCCCACCTGAGATGACAGCAGGGGCTGAGAGGCCCCCAAATTACACCAGATGGATGGCGAAATTGAGGCGAGCTGCAAAATCATAAAATTATGAAATCCCTAGGGCCCAGTGCAAGGCTAATTGTCTACATTTAGTCTTTGAGTGCAATTACCAGCGCTAATGCTTGCAGGGACAGATTCCAAGAGAACACTATTTAAAACTTTCAGAACTGGAGGGTTTGGGATAACACTAAAGCCAAGCAGATAATCTCTAGACAAGAAGAAAACAAAACTGTGACTACAACTGGGCCATGCTCACTTGGTATTTTAAATTAAGTGAATGTTACACCAGGACACACAACCTTGAGAAGGAACAATCTGGATTTTTTTTTGCAAATGCTGTTGGTGGTTGGTATCCAGACATTGGTCATTAGATCTAGTTTTATTACAGCCATAAAAGAAGTGAGTCAACAGCTTAGTCACATCAGGCAGGATATGCTTCAAGCACAGCCTGAATGAAAGAATGGAGTTAAACACTGAGAAATAAAAGGTAATTAAAAAAACCACCCTAATAGTTTCTTCCCTAAAACAGCAAGAGGCAACATACAGGATAGTCTTCGAGTAAGACTGCATGGCATACTGCGAGGGAGCAGGGCATGGATTTAAAGGAAATAAACTGGACATACCAGCATGTATATCAGTATGGCAGTTTGTAAGCTATCACCACCAACAGGTCTTCTGGCTTTCAAGAGTATCAGGTATCTTTGCCTTGTAACAGAAATGCAAAGGAAGATATGGGATCTGGTGCTTGTCCTACATCAGCATAAAATCTGCTGCCTGTTGACTCCATTTGTGAAGATTATCTAATTACTAAAGGCAGACACTGCTGGTGTGAAGGCTGTAGGATAAAAAAGAGAAACGGGTCAGCGGGCTCTGGTAACTTCAACATGCCATGTGAGTATGGAATGATCTTCCGAGAGTGATCCAGAAGAGAGTCTGATGGATACCTTAAAGCATTATTTATTTATTTTAAATTAAACCAGTAGCTAAGCACTGTGCCCACAAGAATAGAAAAGAAAGATATGGTGAGCGGGATGGGAAGAGAGCAAGGAAGGAAATCATTGCAGATAAGTCAAAAAGATTGTGTCACTGCAGGACTAGAAATAAGTCTCTCACAGACAGCACGGCAGATTTATGCCACTCTAGGCTTGACTCCAGGAGGCTGGAAAGTTGGAGTGAGCTTTTTAGAATGTCATTTTATTTCAATGTGGGTACACGGCTAAGACTCAACACTGAAGTAGTTTAATGACACTACATTCTCAAGGGAAACATTAAATACATAGACACAGTCACATATGTCCTCCTACCTGATGGCAAGAAGTAGCATTTTCTCTTGCAACAGAAAATGTGAATGGGATTAGTGTTTTTTGACTAATACATTGAACAGCACTTCTCACGGTAGGCGGGGTGGGAGGCAGGGGACTGCGGATCCATTCTTGAACCCCTGGGGGCCACCAAAAGTTGGACGTTGCCGATGTTACTGTAGGCAACTAACGAGGTCTCTGCACATCTGGTTTGCGCCATGTGTAAATAATGACATTAACGTCTCCTTTGGGATCCACAGATGAAATGGATGATATATTTGTATGCGAGAGGGATTAAAACGAGGAAAAGTGAACATGCCACCAGAGGGCAGTGAATGAAGTGGGTTGGGTTTTGTTTGTAAGAGACAAGTGAAAAGGATAAAACAACTGAACCAGCCAAATTCTGCACACGTGTGCTTACAGACACACCTCATGGTCTAATTCACTGATGGTTTATATCAGTTTGGTGCTGCAATGGCTTGGTGAGTCCGCGGAGCTGTGCCGATATAAAATCGCTTTACGGAAGTGCCTAGCCAGTGCCATTGTGTTGGGAACTGAACACGTGCGAGGCAGCGAAACAATGACCTAGAGGAGAAACTTCATCTACATACACACAAACCCAAAAGCTTCCAGCAGAGGGAAAGCCTCCTCAGATACCCACCACACGTTATCTCAGTCATGTAGCCAGGGACCCGTGTGAAGCAGTCTTAATTCTCAGAGATCCTTGGTCAAACTCAGAGGACAATGGTCTTCCCCCAGGGCCAGAGGCATTCCCTTGCCCTGCCTTGCTGGGACAGACCATCACCAAGCTTGCCCTTGCACGGGAGGAGCGGGCAGGTCTGCGGGACACACCGCCATCGACCCCAGGGGCTGTTCTGCATCTGGATTCTGTTTGAGCCTGTGGGATGTGATGACTACGATCACTGCTCCACCTCTCCAGTCCTCCCTTGCTGTCAAAGCATCCTCCACCCAAGGGACGATCCTTCCTATGGACTGGGAGAAGGTGGGGGCTGCTGCGGCTCTGCTGCGTTACTCTGCTTTGTCCTCAGAGTGCAATTACCCAAAACACAGAGTCATAAGACACAATTTACAATCCCTGCAGCTTTTTGGCATCCCAGTGTATTGGCTTACAGATAGAATTTGTAGTAGGATGCAGCAGATAGACAGAGCACTCTAATTACAGATTTACATTAAGAGGAAGGTTTAAAAGTTAATAGGACATTATTAGAATAATGATCCCTAGATGTTCTTCCAGCTGAACATCTGCCATTACTAATTAAAAACAAGTTAAAGTCAACCTGTTTAAAGAGATATCAATATTTACAGAAACTAGATACCACCCTAACGTTAGACTTGGTGCTGACCTACAAGAACCTTCCCACGTGCCATACCAAATCAAGGATTTCAAAAAGCACATTGGTTATAAACTGGTGCCTGCGCAAAAACCGCCTCTGTAAAACCGAGTCAGAAATTTGACTAATGTACATCTTGTTTGTCTCTTTCATTAGTCAGCTGCCCAGCAGTTTTAAATGACTGCCACATAAAATGATACGTTGCCCACTTTCTCAGATTGGGGTGTCATTTCTTCCAAAAGCAGGTTGGAAATTACATTTTGAGTGGCAGATGAAAATAATCTTCTTGAAGCCTCTGTCTCCTCTGTCTGCATCCCTGATTGCTATAGAACAGGGTGTCATTTTGTGGAAGTGCACAGAATCTGCATCAATCTAACTACATGGGAATGTAAGAGTAAATCCTGGAAGTGAAGGCATACAGTTACAGAGAGAAAACAATTAGGCAAAAAATTACAAAAGCAAATAGCTTTGAAATCCATTAGCTACCTCAAACTGAAAAACAAATGCTTATTTCGTCGGTCATTGTACAACACCACAAAACAGAACAAACCCCTGAAGATGAGGAAACACTCAGCTCTGATCCGAGGCATATTGTAAGATCTACCGCCGGTATAGTGCAAGAGAAGTAGGGTCCATTCAAAGACTGAAAGGAGAGTATCCAACCCACAGCTGCAGGCAACGCGTTGCTAGCACAGTACTCCATCAATGCTTGCACGCATCCACAGGAGCTTAACAAAATTAACAGGGGAGTCACCTGCATCATCTGGCCGAGGAGCACCGGCCAGTACAGAGGCAGGAAAAGGAAAGGGATGAAGGCCTCCTGATGGCTTGCTTTTCCCCTCTCACATAAACCCAAATCTACTGAAAAAAATTAAAGCCAAGTCTGACTCTGGAATTTAATTCTGCCATTGATCCTACAAAGCCCCTGCACATCATCCCCTTGCATCAGGACCAGGCGCACAACTATTAACTTCAGGCCTCATACTGGAAATGCTGACCACCGGCAGCTTCCACTGACTCCAGGTGAAGATCAGTGGCCCCTTTTGAAAATACCGTTCTGTTCGTGACGTAGCTGGATGAAAAGCTCAGTAGTCTAGTAAGTGCTCCAGTGTTCCCAGGCCAACAGCAGTGGAAGAGAAGAGTCAATGGCAGAAGAGTCTCTGCTTTTATAGCAGTGCCCAAGTTGGACTTCAGGGGCCAATAGCAAGCACTGTGTGACCTTGCACTTGTGATTTCCATAGACCGTATTATTAGAGACTTCAGTTTGGTGTATGTTTTTGCAGTGTGGGAGCAATAAAGTGCAAAGGCAAGAAATAAAGAGCCTCCGGGTGCTGATATAAAATGAAATCCTGACTCCTCTTTCAGGTTCAAGGTAGGAAAATCACAGCTGTATGTCTTTGTCAAAAGTGTGCCCGAGCACTAATATCATCAAGGACAGAAACTTTTGCCGTGTAATCTTACCACACTCTGTATATCATCCAGACCCTTTGTGGACTTAGGTGTAAAATAAACTACTAACGCTCTTTAAAACATGCCAGCAAGCAGGATTTGGCCCCGTGTAAGTAACTTTAGATTACTGCTGCCTGATCCACAGGGAGACCAAAGCTCCCTTCAGGGCAATATCTGATTAGAGAAGAAACAGTTGTCGGCCTCTAGGAAACTGCAAATCATTTTTTGTTCAAAGCCACAGGGATTTTTGCAAGGCCTGCTGAGCCAATTTAAACAGGGAAAAAAATCTGAGAACCCTGCAATAATATTCTCTGCAGTTTTCTAAAAGCCAAATCCTGCTCATCCTACTCAGTGAAGCAATCTTACTGAAGTTAATGAAACTGGTCCCCACCTAGAAGACAGGCTTACTGCAGCTCTGCCGCTGCACAGAGAATTGCTCTATTGTCTCTGTTGAGTTGAACCGCATCAGTTAGTTTGCAGTTAACATCCCTTTCCCTGCTAATACTGACAAGTTCAATTTTCGGGTTTTCTTTTTTTTTTTTCTTTCTTCAACAATGCGTTCCAACATCTTTTCCTCCTGCCGTAGACAGAACTAGGTGAGCTGCAGAATAAACATAAGGATATCAGAGTGCAGCACCTGCCTGTAAAGTGACATGAATTTAATCGAACCACTTCTAGTCTCAGGGCTCAGACACACAACTGGTCTTGTTGCTCTTCCCCTAGGCAACTGCTTGTTGTGCCTCTAGTGTAGGCTTGGACATATGTTTGATATCACCAGCAAGTGACTAAGCGGAGATGTAGGAAGACTGCATTATTTGATTTCTGATTATGTAGAGCTTCCTTCTTTTTGTGCTCTCATTGGCCTTACCTATCACAGTAAAGCTGTGGCTAAACTGAGCCAGATCCTGCTTATGCCTCACTTATGCCAAGGTAAATCAAGAGAAATCGTGGCAGACTCAGTGGAACTACACGAGAGTAAGACTGAGTACAAAGCTCATTAACATTTTTGATGGCACTATTTTTTAAATAAGCACTAACGCTTTTTACCTAGAACAATAACAACAACAACAAAGACAAGCGCAAAGCAGGAAAATAGGTATCCACTGACAGACAAATTACTCTTGCTGAAAATTCAAAGTAAGATTTTTTACATCAAAGAAATAAAGCCAGATGAACAGTGGCTTTTATGGCAACTTAAAACATCCACCTGCAGGAAGGTATTTTTGCTGTATCTGCTAAGTATGGTACCTAAAAATACCCACAATACCCAGAAAGTGAGAAAAAATTAGTCTTCTGCTTCTGATACGTTCTATTACGGTTACATCTAATTCAAAGCGTATCAGACAAGAAAAGAGAAGTTCAAGGAAGCCAGAACCTTTACTCTAGTTAATTAATAGTGAGGATAGCACGTAAAAGCCTTATGTAAAATGAGAAAGTAATCTTATTCTGCTCAGGCTGGCTGCTCATTTGGTAGGTGGGCAGAAGTTAACAAGGGGCCTTGCAATCTACTTAATTGGCCAAAAGACCAGAGTCTGCATCAGCCTTTTGTCCATGGAGCCACACTCTTTTCTGCCTTCTGTCCTTCCCCACAGAAAAGGAAGGTGATGCTTCAAGAGCTTCTTTCGGTCCTACCAGGCTGTCAGAAATAAGCCGCATACAAGTGGGTGGAAGAGCTGCCTTCAGCGCCCGGGCTCCCGCAGCTGCAGGGACTGCCGCTGTGCATGCCCGTGACAAGCACGCCAACGGCAGAGCCACGACTTCTGACAAGACCCTCTCTGTAGGCGCCTCGTTACCAGCCAGTGGTGACTGCTCCACACAGAAACCGATCCCAGCTCTCATGAAGAGGCACATTGATTTTGCTGGCACTCGTTACGTTCCAGTAACATAAAGGCATCAACAAGTAAATATGGGAAAGGATTATATATTTTCTTAAAGTGAAGAAGAGCTCCAAATCTAAATGAAATTCATGTAGCTTTATCTTGAGGTATGCAGGGAGGATTTAACCAAACCAGCTAAAAGCGGCATTTGCATGGGATAAGCCTAAACTACAGAACAAAGTACGTAACTTTGTGACTTGATCCTGAAATGAGGTCTAATGACGTTTAGCATTATGAATATGATTGCGTTGTTACGTTGTAATAATAATATTTTTTGCAACAATTAGCACAAATATTTGGTACAATGGTTTTAAAATAAGAGATAATCTAACCCGTTTTCACCTTTTTTCTTGGCATTCACAGGCTGGACTTGATTTCTGCTCAGTAACAGAGTAAGAAAGTTTCACCTCCATTTGTCAGCATTCTAGTGTGAGGTCTGTGCACACCCTACCTTTTCTACAGTTAAACCACGGAATTTCCAGCCCAAGCAAAAACTTAAATATTCAAGCATTTTATTATTCAACTTTTAAAAATCCCAGTAGAGGAAATGCAGAGAATCTCTGTGACATGAATCTCATGTGCTTTCTTTTCACCTTGGGGAGAGGATAAATTAGCCTCCGTCTTTAGAAGTATTTGTCAAGTAGTCACATTTTAATCCTAATTTATTTATGCCTGAATCCAGCAAAGCACTTAAGCATATGCTTACGCTAAACATATGAATTAGCCTGTTAACTCTACAGTTAAGCATCATGCAAGTACATCATACAAGCTCTGATGAATTCTCTGCACTTCCTTATCTTGCAGAAAGAGTTTAGCTTCTATTGTGAGTAATGGATTAATTTTATTTGAAACACCACCTATACGCTGACTGTTGCAAAAATGGTAGTAATTTGTCATAACCACTGCAAACTGGACAGGTCAAATGAGCTTATCTCAACACACATTTCTGCCACATGTTTTCAATGTAACCTCAAAAAAGTACTATGGAAAATCAGGTGTATCGCCTACAAATTAAATGCAAACAAAACACGGTTACCCTCCTTTGTTTTGTAACGCTTCTTTACAACAACAGATGCTAGGTTAAATCTCATGTTCAGGCATTTATCACATCTGTTTTCTGTTCCCTTGGAAAGTATACTCACAATAGTGCTCAAATGAATTACAATGAGATTTGTCAGTTGAAACCTAAAAGGGAGTTCAGGGAATAAACAATTTTAGGAGGAAAAAAACAGGTGTTTAAAAGCTTTAAACATGTTTTCAGATGGTTCAGATAGGCAAAGCTCCATTACAGTCACTATTTGAGACCTATCATAACCTTCATGAGATCTCCAAGGAGATATGAGCCCAAAGGAAGAAGAGATGAAAAGGACTCTACGGCGGTGTGATGGAGCCTGAGGGTGCAGGCTATGAACCTGCAGCACAAGCTGGAGAAGCCAGGATGCACCAATATTCTGGCCCTGCAGCCTTCCCCAGCAATCACCACCAGCACAAGAAAAACATCTCACCTTAAAAATTAATAAATCTTTACTGTTCTTTTGTAAAACTGGAGCCTGCCTATTCAGAGGCACTGAGGAGGCTCCAGTAAAGAACTTTCATAATAACATTTTTTCCTTAACAGCTTTTATGAGAATGCAGAAAGGTCTCCCCTTCCAAGCCTGCAGAGACCTGCAGAACAGTATTGACAAAGACAGTCCTCTAACTTAGAAGGAGTAGAATTTGACTCAATTATTCTGCAGGCTAACAGTAAGGAAAGATAAAAATATTGCTTCAAAGGGAAGGGTTTCATTGCAGCAAAATTATATACAAGCATCTAATAAAGTATAATCTAAGACTTATCATTCTTAAAGGTATCATTTTCTCTGCAGCACCTCTGAGATTCGTGCACCACTGCTACACAGGTAAGACGACCTTGATCAGGCCATAACCCAGTTCTCCTGCCAATGTCATTTGCCTCTTGCAACTGTTTAACCCCCTTTTTTTGGCCAAACGGTACCTCTTCTTTTGAAAGACTTCTCTACCTTCACATCGCCTCTCCCAATCCCTCGTACACACTCCACGCATTAGTCTTCCAGTTTCACCTTTGCCATGTTACTCATGCCAGTGTCTTGCAACAGCACAACATGAAGTTCTTCCAGCCTCCTTGAGTCAATGCCTCTTTTCTCTTAAGTCACCATTGCTTTGCTCCACAGCCCAAGTGGACGGGGGTGTACGTGACTAACGTGTCACTCGACCTTCCTTCCCCCAGGATCACTGCCTAGCAGTTTACAGGGAGGTTCCGTTCCTCTGAAAAAAAGAAAACTAACCAAGTTCAAGTGATTCTGGAATTTTAAAAGCAAAGTACATACACCTCTTATGTAGCGTGTCATACAAAGAATAAACTGCTCTTCAGAAAAGAATAAATGTCATTCATTGTCTAAGCATGTGGCTGTTTATGAGATGAGATTCGGAGAAACCATCCTCCTCAAAGCTCCAGAGGCATTCTGCCTTCACTGTTAATTCCAGAGCAGACCAGTGCTCTTCTCACGGCATGCCTGCTCTTACACATAAATGTCATCCCTTTAGAAAGTAGCTAGAAAATAGCGAGAAGTTTAAAAATAAACAGCTTTAAGTAGAAGCAAGCACTGTGGTTAGTTTTGAATTGGCTTTATTGACATTTTTTTAATGTCTAAGGTTCTGTTACTGTACAATTCAGAGATTGGAATAACCAAATTAATTTCATTTAGGCCAAAAACTCATTTGAAGTTGTTTGAAGGACAAAATCTCCTCAAAACATCTTTTACACACTGAACACAATAGCAACCTTCACAGTTACTTTGGGCCTTTAATTCTGATATATTACCAAGTATTTCATTAATTTGACTTCAGTGAAGCAAAAGCAAATCAGACCTGGAAACCTGGTGCATCCTGCCTTAGAAGCTCTTGGCACAGTGAGGCAGAAAAGTTCCTCAACAAGCTTTAATCAAGCTAACTGAGGTACCAGGAGCAGATTAATTTTCTCTGGCCTCTCCATTTGCAGGGCAAGCTGGAGGAAGTGTTAGTGAACATGACCAAATTTGCCAGTTTTTCCCCTCATACAACGGGAACACATCAGATGCAGCAAAGCTGCTTGCAGCTGTGAGGCTCTAGTGAGAGCTCCAGGTGGGAAGATGGGAAAAGATTCTTTCTCTTATGACCAAAAGCTCTTCTCAGCACACGAGCAGCTACCTGAACTGCGCCCTGGAGACAACTCTAACTCTGAGGAAACAAATGCTACTATTATAGAAAACTCTCCAGGGAAGTCCTCTTGCTCAGGATGTTTAAAACTAGGCCAGACAGAACAGTGGCAGCAGCACAACAGAAAATGGATGGCAGAGGCGCTTCCTTAGCCTCCAGCTTCTGCAGGATTTCACTGTTGTTAATTGGGAAGTTGAGAGACCCAGGGCGATGCAAACTGGATGTGCAGCTTTTTAACTATCGCTTGTCAAGCTACTGCTCCACTGCCAAGCTCCTTCTTTTGTGTGATGCTTTGCTGATAAACCTCACTTAGCTTCGAAACAGCGAGTCATGCTTTCAGCCCTGCTGATGCACTTAATCCGCCCAAGAAAAGGTTCCAGGAATCATCACTTCTCTTTCAGGAGGCAATAAAAGATCTCTTTCCTCATCAGGTCTGTTGTAGGAACACGAGAAGAAATTACACTTTTTAAAATAACAGGAAGAAAACCCTGTAGGTTAAATATCTGGAAAAAAACAGGCAGAGTCGAATTCACAAGGCTTTGTACTGTATAATCACACACACCCCGCTGCTTTACACAATTCTGTTGGTTATTTGAATGAACAGTTTCAAAAGATTTCTTTTTAAAAGGAACACATCCACTTAAAGGCCGTACTACCAGATTGTAACCATCTTTAAGGCTACGCTCATAAAGACATCAACTGAAAAAGCAAAGGAAAAATGCATGTTTTTTTCGAGCATGTTTAACCTGAGAAGCTTGACAGCAGTTTCAATACAGTTCAAAAAGACCTCTTCTATTAAATGTTTAAGCGTGTGAATAATCTCACCGAGTCTCCCAGCAACGTAACGGACTCGAGTCCTTGCAGGACCAGAGCCTTGCTTGCTCCTTGTTGTGTTTCCAAACAGCAGCTAAACTACTTTTCAAACAAGATCATGGAAACCCAAAGCTAGACACGTCCTTGTTTAGTCACCTGATGGTCTGTTACAGCACTTGCCCTAACAGTGCCTTCCCACCTGTAACACGCTTTTTATGCTATATTGTCCTCCACGCTAAGCAGTCAGGTGTTTTTGGAGAGCAAGGACCACATCTTTATTTAGCTACCCACTATATCTTGTGCGTATCCCACTAGACGTGCCTCGTTGACCAACCTCCCGGGCATTGCAGATGTACATCCCCCTTGGCCTGCTCTGGCAGCCGCAGAAATCCTGGGGATTCTCCCCACACAAAATGCCCGGCTGTGGGGCTCAACCCTATGCACTTTGGGTGAAAAAAAGTCTTGTTTTCTGTCCAGTAGAAGCGCACCGTAATCAAACATCTATTTTATCGCTAAACTGTGACCTCTGAACGCAGCATACGTGCTGTCATCTGTCCAGCGCGCTCACCCACAGCACAAAGCACAGGGCTCCCCCACCTTAACGTAACGAGCAGAACTCTAAATCCTTTACCAGTTACACCTGGGACTAGTACTGAAACGCACAGATGTTAAGGAATGGGGGGGTGTCAGAAATGCCGATTTCCCTTCTGCTTTCCCTCATGGTACTCCCGTACACCCCCGCCTGCCGTGGGGGGGGGGCACGGCGGGTTTCAATGCCGCCCCCCCCGGTCCCTCACCCCGGGCTCCCCTTCCAGCTTTGCCGACCCAACCGCTCGTTTCTGGGTTTTCCTACTTCCCTCCCGGCCCGTTTCGAAGCCCAACGCGCGGCTGCCCGGGCAGGTACCCCGCCGCCAGACCCTGCCCGCGCCCTTCCCTCGGCCCACCCGCAGGACAGGCCGCCCCTTTCCCCGCTCTTGGGCGCCGTGAGGCGAGCCCGCTGCCCACGGGGGAGGCGGAGGTCAGCGGGGAGACAGCGCGGGGGGGGGAAGAACCGGGCACCCCCGCGCCGCCCCGGGCCGGGCTGAGGGAAGAGGAGCCCGGGGGTCTCCTCAAGCCCCTCTCCGCCGGGCTGAGGGGAGGGAAGAGGAGCCCGGAGTCTCCTCAAGCCCCTCTCCGCCGGGCTGAGGGAAGAGGAGCCCGGGGGTCTCCTCAAGCCCCTCTCCGCCGGGCTGAGGGGAGGGAAGAGGAGCCCGGGGGTCTCCTCAGGCCCTTCTCCGCTGGGCTGAGGGACGAGGAACCCGGGGGTCTCCTCAAGCCCCTCTCCGCCGGGCTGAGGGAAGAGGAGCCCGGGGGTCTCCTCAGGCCCCTCTCCGCCGGGCTGAGGGGAGGGAAGAGGAGCCCGGAGTCTCCTCAAGCCCCTCTCCGCCGGGCTGAGGGGAGGGAAGAGGAGCCCGGGGGTCTCCTCAGGCCCCTCTCCGCCGGGCTGAGGGGAGGGAAGAGGAGCCCGGAGTCTCCTCAAGCCCCTCTCCGCCGGGCTTCCCCTCCTCCGCGGGACCCCGGACCTGCCTCCGCCGACCGGGGAGCAGGGGGTGTCCCAGGGCCGGCGCCCTCCCGGAACGGCGGCGGCGTGGCCTTGCGGCCGGAGGCGGGGGCTGCCCCGCCCCAGCGGCGGGAGCCGGGGCTGGTCCCGCCCCGCCCCGCCCGGCCCCGCAGCGCCCCGGGCCGCGCCACGTGCCGCCGCGGGGGCCGCGCCGCGCTGCGCTCACCGCCGCCGCCGCCGAGCGTGCGAGGGGCGGGAGGGCGGCGCGGCCGGGGCGGCCCGTGCGGCGGAGCGAGCGCCGGCAGCGCGGCCGCGGGGGAGAGAGCGGGAGAGAGCGGGGTCGATGGAGCACAACCACCTCCACCTCCACAACGGCTCCCTCCTGGCGCACCACCGCTATGGCTGCGGTTTGGGATACGCACCTGTCGTCTACTACAGCCTGCTGCTCTGCCTCGGGCTACCGGGTGAGTGCCGCGCCCCCGGCCGGCGGGGGGGGACCGGGCTGCCCCGGGAGCTGCCGCGGCGAGGGGGAGGCTGCGGGGGTTCCCGCACCGCAGAGCTTGCCGGCGGTGCCCGCCGGAGCGTCTCCTGCCCGCGGTGCGGGGCGGGGGTGAGCGCGCTGCGGCGTCCTCGGGCGGCTGAGGGCACCGGGGACGCGATCGTTGGCGTGCGTGGGGGGGGACGGACGCGGGCGCTTCGTGGACGGCACCTTCGCTGCCCGAGAGGCTGCTGTCCCCGCGGTGTCTCCCTGGCCGGGCTTTGTCCCTGCCTGCCCTCGCACCGCTGCCGCCGCTTTCCCACCGGGCTCGGGCGCTCTGACTTTGAACTTGACATCCAGAGTCTCAGCCGGTCGGGAAGTTTCTGCCGTAATCAGTTTGGCCATTTGAAGACTCAGCGGTACCGAGGGCAGCCGGGTCTGTCCCCTATCGATCGCGTGCCGGGCCGGCAGTAGTCAAAAACGTAGCTGTCGAGTTCTGCGGGTGCAAACCTCTGCCTGGCTCCCCGGGGCAGGGTTGGCTTTAGGAGCAACATGCCACCAGTAAGGACCTCGGCTGGGGAAGGAGCACGCTATCAGAAGGTTAGCGGACAGTCGTCTTGCTCGGGAGCCTGTCCCTGCGGCCGATGGAGCAGAGCAGTATCTAGAAAGTCCAGTCTTGGGGTCGGCACCCTGCAAAGGCAATGGCAATGCTGACACAGAGGTTCCCGAGTGCAGGTACAGGTCTCGGAAGAAAGACCCAGGTCACAGGCTCCAGACTGTATAACCCGCGGCAAAATTTCCTACTTAAAAAGGGGACAAAGACAATATAGAGATGCTGGGGATGAGAAAAGCAAGAGAGACCCCAAATGGGGAAGGAAAGGATGTTTCAGGCTTGGGTGTGAACACCTGTGCGGCACCGTTGCCAGCACGCAGGTATGCACAGCTCAAAACACGCAGGTGCCACACGAGCATCGCATCGGCGCGACTGTCTCAGCCGAGACAGAAGACCGAGCAGGTTTTTCCTCCCGGAGGGGGCTGTCTGAGGCTGTCAGCGAGACGCCTTGGCACGCAGGACTGCGGGGAGCTGCTCGTGCAGCACCACTTCTGCAGTTAGACTGGGCTTCAGCAGGCAGAGCTGCCATCCCAGTGCAGCCTGGGTGGGCAAACATCACAGCTTGCTCCCTGGCTTAACACCTCCAGCCTCAGAGTAACTTACAGCGATCCCAAGGACAGGCAGAATGAGTCGGGGATAAGTTAGAGCAATCTTATGCACCAAGGTGAATTGGTATTTTAAGGGTGTAATACAAGAGAGTTGGCTTGTGTCTATGTACAGCTACGCATTTAAAGTGCCATGTAATATGGCAAGCAGCAATGACAGTTAATAGTCTACAATTTCTGCATGGCTTGTTCACCGTAATTCCTTCTTCAAGCAATTAATACATAGAAAAATTTTTAATCAGACATGAAGAGAAGCCTGCCTCTGAACAGCACACATGTAATTACCACTCTGCATATGAATTGATGTTCTTTGTGTTGGTTGGGTTTTTTTTTCCCTCCCTGACTTGTAATTAAAATTTGAAGATTGGCTAATAGTTCAGACCAATAGCGCAGAGAACTGGAAAGTTAAGTCCTGTATTTACCCACAGAGGATGCAGGGCATAGGCAAGTGTCTCTGCTCCACAGCATCGATGAGTCTCAGCCCTGACCTGAAGAGACTCAGCCAGCAGGCATGAGGAGGTAGTTTCCTCTTCATTAATTCCTTAGGGGCTGCTTAGACCTCCACAGTAATGACAAGCTCTGATTTCAAAACCTGTTCCCTAGGGACTGACCCAGACCCTCTCAAGATTATCAGGTGAAGAAGTTGTTATGAAGCAGTCTGTGGCTAAGCTTGCCTTTGTATGTCTCTGAAACAGGGGAAAAGTCTTACATGCACGGACAAGAAAGATCCCTTAATGAGCGCTCTGCACATACTTGCACCAGCTCCCTAAGGATACTACATTGTAATTACAGACCTAACACTGTCATTCTAAGAACATGGTTAAAATCGTTGGGCGATCCAAATTAGCAATGCTGACATGCATTTCTCAAGGGATCAGACATTGACTGATTAGAGCAGTGGCACCAGTGATAGCACTTAACAGAACTAGCCAAAGCATTTGGTTGTGCAACACTGCTGAGTTCAGTGGACTTATATCAGGTATAAATGTGTCGGCTTGTTCAGTGCATGTTATCTGAGGATAACATTGGCACTAACACCTGAAAACACTGCACATGTACAGTATGCTGAGTGCATGAGAAATTTATGATTCTTACCCTGAGACTGCACAGAGATGAGAACAAGCTGGATATGTTTAGGGAAAGACTTGCATGGCCAAGCTTCATTGAGGATGTGGTATGGGGCAAGAGCAGTGCTAAAAAGAGCTTTTCACGTTTTAATTTGAAGCTGCTCTTCAGTTTTCTAACACCAGAAAATTGTAAAGGTAGCATGCTTACTACCTGTTAGAAAAAGAACCCTGAAGTCTGTGGGATCTGAGTAATTAGCTCTGCACAATGCCAAGAATTTAAGTGAAACACTATCTAGGATCTGTCCTCAAATACAGCACTAGTGCAGTGTTTTGCTGAAATGGAAATGGTTAACTCCTTGGCACAAGCCTTGGAGAAAGACTGATGAGAGGAGAAACCAGTTAACTGTTTCTGCCTTTCCTGCTCTAGTGTCTGAAGGAAATTTCACTAACTCAACAACTCCACGTTGAGGCCAAGTGATGCCAGGCCTGATTTTGCATGCAGAGAAAGCATCCTTTCCCCTCCCTTGTATAACCCAGGCATCTCAGCAGATCCTCTTCTCAGCAATGGCTCTTTCTCGCTCCCTGTTCAACCAGACACCAGAAAGTCTGAAAAAGGCAGAGACGAGAGAGCGAGCAAAGAGAACTCCCTTCACCCCTGCTCTGGCAGAAGCACTCAGAGGCAAGTGCCAGGCCATGCCCTGCAAAGGGGCAACCGCAGAGGCACCCCTGCACGCCGACCCTGCCGCAGCAGGTACCGCGCGCCAAGGCGGCTACGACTCTGCCAGAGGTGACTGCGCCTTCCGATCAGCTGGCACGGGAGGTTTCTTCTTTTCCCTCTAAGCAGAGGCTGGCAAGACAGAGACTGTTTTCCGAAACTTGTTTTGAGCGCAGATGTCCAAAGGTGTCCCACAAGTGCGCAGTCCTGCTGCCAGGAGCAGGCTGCGCGGGACAGGGAGAAACTGCCGGTGCAAGGGCGGAGAGAGCAGAGCGAGGCAGCAGCGCTGGAAGCAGGGTCATATTCCCATTTGGGGGGGGGGTGTCATTTACGGAGCTGTTCTGCAGCCCCTGCTCTACCATCCCTGCACTTCCCTTGTCTGTCAGTCGGAGAGGACCTCTGAAGCACCTCCACTTTGCCAGAAGGCAAGAGAGGGGGTGCAGGAAGGCTTAATGGCAGCGTTTCTGTCTTTAGTGACAGAAAATGCCAGAGAAGAAGTGTTGTTGGATGTGGGGGAGGGAAGAAATGGCTCTGATTCAGTCCAGGTGGTAAGGTGAGGAAGCAAAGAGCAACAGGTACCAGCTCTCAGTCTGTCCCTTTGCCAGCGAGAGCTGCACAAAGCAGCTACACCAGAGAGCTCCTGCTGTGCTGTGGCGGTGCCACCGAACACGGCCGGGAAGGTCAGGCAGAGAAGCAGCAGTGCTCGCTGCAGACACCTGGCTTTGACCCTGATTCCTGCTTCATTGGAAGGTGCAGCAGTGACTGAGTTGCCTTGCATTATTGCTGCTGAAAGGACAAAGTGACAGCGTTTCCTAGACCGGGGCCTGGCCTGATCCATGCTTCCAGGGGTCTTCTCCTCCTGACAGTGCAGAGAGGCAAAGTAAGATCTGGCTTTCCTCCTGCTGGTTCCACTTTGCTCCCCGGTCAGTCGCCTACCTGGGGAGCAACTCGGCTTCAGGGGTCATCACATCCCAGTGACACAAAGCACAGGCACATACCCAGCACCCTTACAGCACCCCCAGGAGGTAACAGACTCACACCAGTGTCCCACTCCAGACTTCGAGAGCCTGGTCCACAAATGCTTCTTTTATTTGTGCTTTAGGCTTCTGCTTAAAACAGATCACGCTGATCTAAACACAGATTAAGGACTTTGCAAGTTTGGGAAAGCAGCCTGGACACGCTTGGGTGCTCCCAGCTGGAGGGTGGGAACAGGTAGCTTTCATGTCAGACCTGCTGCTGAACAAGGTGTCACGGAGATGGGGACAACCCAGGTCGTTCAAAGCCCACCCATGCAGAGTGCACTTGGTGGGCTCATGCAGAAGGAGAGAAGCTATGGTCCTGACCTAGAGGAACGTCTAAGTTCAGCAGGGGTGCCTAACCTTTTTAACGCACTGTCAAGAGAGAGCTACGCGTTATGGACCTTTCGCTAACAGACAAGAGAGCAGCTGTCCTCGCACAGCAAGCCAGATGCTTCCTAGGGTGTTGGATTGACGTGCAGGTGCGTAACATTTGCGCTGCGCCCATGCAAACTACAGTACAGGCCCGGGCAAACTGGAATGATGGAGAATTGGTCCTTCTGGAGCCTTCTCCCCATATGCAGCTTGGAATAAGGAGGCTATTCAGGAAGCCTGCAAGCCAGGGTCATCATCCTGGCAAGGCAGGTACTGCTGGGGGGCTGTGGGCTGAGCATCCTTCATCTGAGAGACCACCACCGTGCAAAGCTCAGCTGTGCTCCCTCTGCTCCCCGCCGGTGTAGGGGGAAGGAGACCTGAAGAGCGTTGCCATCTCTGTGCCTACAACCACAACGTGGTTAGTAACACGAGTCGGAAGGGGGACAGGTAGCAGTGTTTGTTGGTGACTCATGTGGCATGTAATACCCCGTAAATACCAAAGCGGGCAGAAGGTACGTGTACATACAGCACACAGCAGTACAGAAGAGTGTCTGACCCGTTTCGGATTCCTGCCATCCACTGCCTAGTATATTCTTCTGCAATCACGGTACAGGCTTCTCATTAAAGAGAGCATTTCCAACACCTGAATAAATAGCCTTTCTCATAACAGCACACCTGAACAATAGAAGTGCTAAAGGAAGGCCTGTAAATATGAGTGGAAGAATTGTTACGTGCAGAGTTATGACCTTGAAAAAACAGGACTCTTCAGCTGTCACTCATTAGATAGAGTTCACACAATGAATAAGAACTGAACCCTCCTGAGGCCTGATTCAACCCCCCTTTTATTCAAAGACCATACTTTTCTCTGACTTAAAATCTGAATTGGACGCAAAGCCAGTACATTGCATCCTGCTTAAAGAAGGACAAATAAATTGGCAGAACTTTATCTCAGCTATCAGAGCACCAAAGGGCACTGCAGAACATTACAGTAGCACTGCTGGACAGAGGGGAACAAAACTGCTGCTAACATGCTTAAAATGAGTCACTTCCTATTGTAAAATGAATGCGTTTTCTTTAAGGAGAGAAGAATCATTATGAGAAAGAATAGATTCATTACAGTGTTCCTGCACAGAAATGGTGGCAGCAAGGCGTGCAGATGGGAGCGATTTAGTTTGGTCAGTATGTCTGGAGACTGTGGCCACTAAATCCTTGCAGCCTGAAAGGCAGCATGTGGCTGAACCCATGTTAATGCAGAGGAGGACTTGATTGCACACATCTCAACGCCACTACAGAGTACAACTGCTAACTTTGGTTTCCTTCTGCCACATCAGTAGGAAGCAACACTGTCAGGGCTATAATGATAACGAGGTGCAATATTTGTGAGGCTCAGCAGACTATGAAGTGCACAACCTTGCATGGCAGGCTGCTGAAATGGATTGGGAAGGAAAAACTCCAAAGGAGATTTTTCCTTGAAATGACAACGACACAAAAGAGAGAGCACAGCCAGTTTTCACGGTAGGTGGGTAATGCAGAGCCCCCAGTTGTTAAGAAGTCAAGCCATTCAGAAGCACTAGGCAGTCTAATATCCTGCTGTTCTTCATCCACCCCCTTACTTAGTTTTCTCCTCCTCCTCTTTCTGCTCCTCTCCGTAAAATGGGGGTGAATCAGCAGAAACAAGCCAGCAGGAGAAGGCCTTCATCCGCATACGTCAAAACAATTTGCTGTAGGCAAACAGACACCACGGAGATGTCCTGATGTGGTGCGCTCTCTGCTTTCACACACCAAGTGCAAAGCAATCCCTGGCCACAGAAGCTTTCACCTTCTGCTTCAGGAGGTCTTTTTGAGCCTTTAATCTCTTTTCCCATCAACTTTGAGACACCAAGGAAGGAAACAAAGCCAAAATTAACCCCTTGAGCACAGGAGACCTCGCACACAATTCTGTTTTCATTCTGCAGAATAAAGAAACATATTTATGTAAGGATTCTAAACCCCAATGTCTGGAGCGCTGTTGGTGCCGTTCTGGGAGGGACCTGACAGGAAAAGATGGTGTTGGTTTGCCCCCCAGGACACCAGTATGGCTGTGCAGAGGGAAGGAAGTAGAGGCAACCAAGTAGGACCAGAATTAGCAGTACAGATGACCAAAAGGAGTTTTATCCCTTTATCCGTGGAAGAGGACAGAAGCCTGCATATTGAAACACTGAACACATCTTTTTCAGTGAAATTGTTCTCTTCTGCCACCTGAAACAGAGAGTCCCTGGAATGTACAGTCATTTAACTTCTCCATCTTTTCAATCATATGGTGCATTGACTGCGCGGATAGGTGCACTAGAGGTTGCTTTTGGTTTCAAGACAAATTACCTGTCAGTCAGTTACATGAAACTGGGATATTTCACAAACATTTGTTCATTCTAGGTATGTTTTCTTCAATGTCTGGACTGGCACACCAAAGAGCGATATATTTAGTCTGGATGCAGTATATTCTCTGTGGGGGAAATAAAGCCAAACTGCAATGGTTTTACGTAGTCTGTGATTTCCTGCATATTGTGTAAAATTGGCATAGTCTCTGAGAAAGCTTGGCCATGGGGTTTGCAAGCATGAGCTCCTATTGCATTAGCTAATGCTTTAGGAAGACATAAAAAGTTTGGTTTTTAGCAAAACCACAATCAACAGTAAAATCCTCTTAATTATTCATGTTCAGTAAAGAATTCATGCTAGTGCCCTTATGAAATCACGTCCTGCCTCCATCCTAGTAGTCCCATCAAATACCTTTGGCACCTGCCTCAGTGCTTTGGCGTTTGGTATCAGAAGGGTAGAATGGTTTTGTGATCCTTGAGCTCAAGTTACTCGGCTTGAGAGCTCTTAAACTTCGCTGACAGCCCACATTTAGAAGCCACAGACACCTGCCAAATGAGACACCCAAATTGCCTCGAAAATCTCTGTCTGTCCAGATACATTGCATGAATAACCAAATCCCTTTTATGATTTCTCCATTATTTTGCAGATTGCTTTTTCTCCTCCCAGCACCAATTTCCATTAGAAAGCTTTACTGCTCTGGTAGCAAGATGTGAAGCTAGATTTTGGGATATGAGTTTTAGACGTTTTTATCCTCGTGTAGGTGCCTCTAAGAAAGCCTTCAGGGGGGGAATGTCCGAGAGTCATTAGAGGCTTTCTGTGCTGTAGGCACAGCTCAGGAAAGGTGGATGAGGAGGGTGAAGACAGAAAGAGGAGAACCAGATCCCTGTCACATTAACACACGTCTGCCACTGGTGAGCACGTACTGAGCCTCCCTGCATCTTGGCCTAGCGTTCCTTCTGGGCTGTTCTCATATTGCAAAAATAGCCCTATTTTATAAAGACTAGGGGAAAAAAAGCCTACTCCGTCGGTCTAGGAAAGCTGAAAGCAATGCAATGTAATTACACCTGTCTGCCAGACAAGTTACTGCACTTAAGCCTGGGTAGTTGGCAAGGCTTAAAGTGAGTACCCGGCCGTCGGCATCTCCACGCCATTACTGCATCTGTGCCCTCCAACAGCGAGGAGGTGCTTTTGGCATCCATGACCAGCCTGTGTCAGCTGTTGAGCAGCGTATCCCATTCACGGCGTCCTTCCCCAGAGCCACCTCAGCTAATAAATGCTGTCAGTGAGAAAAATGGCCCTGGAGGCCAGATTTCATTGTCAGAATCTGGCCTCTGACACCAGCTCATTCATTCACCTGTGACTTGGAAGTGCAAGGCCATGCCGCGTTTTCTCTGGCAGTCACTAACCCTGTCTCCTGCATATAGAGGGGAGTTTGGGTTGTCCTGGGCAGGAGCTTGATCATCCTCTATCTCCAGGTTCACTTTCACCCTCAGAGCCGGCGTGATTTGTCCCTGCATATGGGATTTCTAAGCAGAAACCATATGAGAGCCTTCCTACAAGGTGTGAAACTTCCTCCAGTGGCAGTCCTGCATCCACGCCTGCCGTAGCTTTTGTGATGTTCGGTTTTTGGCTTAGATCCCTCTCCATCCCCTGGGAGGTGATGCAGGCACCAGTAGAAGGGGCCAAGGGTGCTTCCCTCCCAAGGGTGAGTGTACGTGTGCCATTTGGTGGCACTCAGACAATTGAACAACAAATAAATCAATTTATTTTAAAAATCAATCCTCATGGGAGCTCTCAAGGAAGGAAAATCTTATATTGCACTGATTATATTCTATAAAGTATCTCTTTACACTTCACAACGGTTTAAGGAAGGATCTTAAGATATGATAATAAAAGAGAAGAACAAATTACATTAGTGATGAGCAGGCACCATTTACAAAGGTTGTCCCCTCCTGGTGTAGCGTTGAGTTCAACCCGTACTGGCTGTAAGAGGAAAACATGGAACTGCCCTATCTTCTTCAAGGGCAAACAGCATCCAGGGGTCATTTTAAAAGACCACATAACGGGCTATAGCCAACATCAGTAATAAACATATGTTTTTGTTGCCACAGCTTCCATCAGAAATCACCCATTGTCATCATCTTCTCCAGAGAGCTCCCACATGAAGGGCTGAATACCATCCTCATCTCCAATCTGGTAACTACTGGCAAACAACTGTTAGTAATCCTGGTCAGATCTGGCTGCTGGACACGGTACCTGTTTACATTTTAATATTGCCTCCTACCTTAGAAGAAATCATCTATTCCCACCAAGCCAACACGTCATTTTTTTTCCACCATATATTTTTAACATATTGTACTTACAGTCTCAGAGTTTCTAAATCTTAGAAGGAACTGTTACTAACGTATTTTCTAAAGCAATTTCAAATTTCCCGTTCATAAACTGTCTCTCTCTGTGCCAGTCAGGTGACTAATGCAAGGCCTGCAGAGTAGTTTCATACATTGCACAATAATTTGTAGGGATCCTAGCAACAACTGTATTCAGTAAAAGGTGTCCATTATATTCAGTGACCTAACGTTTATCACGCTTGGTAAGCGACACTCGTGGCTACTTCATTTAGGTAGTTTATGATGCTGAACTGCTGAACCACACAGCGGGCCTTACTCCCAACGCAGCGGCACTACTACTTGTATTATAAAGGCTATTTCACTGCACAGGCTGCTGTGTACATGCAAAATGCTCTCAATAAAAAAACCAAAGCCGAGAAACATGCCTATTTCTTCTTTAGACAGATACAATTGCTCCTGCTTAAGCTCACACGCGGTGATAATAGTCAGTGGAAGGAGCTCTGCGAACCCCCCGCAAAGACACTATTTGAGCTATGACGGTAATCCATGAAACAAGCTGGGGAAAAAACTGTGCCTTTAGGTCACAGGCACTGCTTTGAGGAGGCACAGAAGACTGGCCGGGCTCTGCAGGCAAGGCAGCCTGGCTTTGGTACGGGAAGCAAACCCAAACCCACATGAGAACCAAGGTTACTCCTAAAGGATGATCCCTCTCAGATACATGGGACCTCCAATGGCATGGGTTTCAGTGCTATAATTTGTACGCAGAAGCTGATAAAGTCAGAGGAGATGCCAGAGGAGAGATAGAAGTGTCCCATGATGAAGCCTGGCTGACTTAGAAGGTTGCCGTATTTTGAGCTGTGTGGACCAGTGGTGTTTGGGTGTCAGAGACCTTCAGACACTTTATCTCAAAGGCATCCTCATGACTGAAGGGAAAGAATTGAGACTGCCATTTCTTACAGTTGCTTCTCATCATCTGCTAGTGGCACATCAAGGCTTCAGCCAGCTAGTCCTTAATCAAGCCCTGGTTCTCAACCAGATATTTATAAATTCAGAATACTGCACTGCAGCAAGCGACGCTGGCATAAATTCCCATCTGTCATCCCCTAATCAACTCCCAGCTCAGTGATCAATCTCTTTCAAATTCAGATGATCTTAACTACATAGTATCTAGAAAAAACACTGCAAGGAATAGGCAGTATACCATCCAGGACAATTTAGGGGCACTGACCTATCCAGCAGCTCTAGCTTCACGTACATTACAGTAGAGATAGATATTTTTATATCTGTCATCATCTCTGCCATAGTCCTTATCACTGACTACAATATTAGTGCAAGAATTAGGGTAAACAAGGTTAAAATGTGGTTGCAAATGCTCTTGCATCACCTTTCACCCATAGTAGGTAATTTTTGCCCACAGGAGAGCTTGTGGGGCCCTGAGTAGGTACTCAGGAGTCACTGAGATGCTGTCACAAGGACACAGTTCTTCGCACAGAGCAGTGTTCCCACCTATTTCCCATTTTACTGAGCTTTAGATACCATCTGAGGACACACCAAGGACCAACTTAACACTGGCTAGGAAATGGGTGAAGGACTGAGACTTATCCATAGCTCATCTTTGCTTTCCCTACACATCATGCAGCAGGAAAAATACTCCCAAACTCTGTGCTAAGACACTGTCATACTGGCAACTTTCTGCTGCACCCCAGTATATATACGTTTTCACAAAGTAAATGATATTACTATATTTCATATCATCCAGCCAGAAAAAGCCCTAATGTGATCCCAGGGAAAGCATTTCCAATACAAGATACCGTAACCCTTGCAGAAAAATTGGATAGAGCTTGTATGTACTTTGTCAGATCAATTTTCTTATCCGGCTCACCAAGCAAAGCTCACTGGCATTAGACAAATAACTTGCATTTCGGTACATGCTATTACTGCTGTTGCTGGGAACCTTGAGAGAGGCGGGGGGAGAGGGTACAAAGGAAAGGACTGCTCATGAATCTGCTCCTGCAGGAAAACAGGAGTGGGGTTAGAACCAAGCACCAGGACCCCCACAATGGGCAGAAGGGGTGGGGAGCAGGGCTGCTGTGCAGGGCTTCAGCATCCCTGCAGGAGCTCCTCCGACAGCGAGGCCAGAGTTACCAGCAGGGACCAATGTCCTCAAGCATCCCCCTTGCTGCATGCTGGCTCCAGCTGTTGCTGCTGGAGTGAGTCAAATCCAGAGGATTTAAAGAGAAGGTGAACCCCATGGGTCACATCTAATATCTGTGAAGCCAAGCCACTCAGCCTGGCTGGCCAAAACCAACAGTGGCTGCAGAGTCATGATAAACACTCCAGCTCGAGGATTTCCTTGACAGTACATCACTCACTGTACCTCTAGGGCTCAGCAGCAGGCACAACAGAGGCATTTCATAAGCAAGTAAGGCAAAAATGACACAGCAGTTCTGACGATGTCACCCCGTCTCCTCTGAGCTGAAATCAATGCAGTTGCATTCCTGTTAATGGAGGGCAGAATTGGGAAAATTCCCCTGAAGGTGATTTGAGACAGTACTGTTGGAAAGATCATGCCTTTTTTTTTTTTTTTTAATTTAGGAAAGGAGTCAGTTGATTGTATGTTTGGTTCAGTTTTGTTCCAAGGTACAAAATTAATATATTGACACAAAAATAGGTGACACTTACGAGGGCTGTTACTCAAAATCATTCACTGTGCTGCAGTTCCTTGGTGGCAGAAATCTGCTCCCAGACAGCAGGTTTTGAAGGCATTTATAAAGGAGGAAGTTTTCTCCAGTGCCAAGTAAAACAGTTAAAAAAAAAAGAAGAGCATTTTCAGTTGTAGGATATATGTCCTAGGTCATCATTACCTTGATGTTCGCAACTTCTTTTGTCTCTGATTTAAAGGAATCCTTACAATTATTGTTGATTTGTTTTGGGAAATCCATCAAAGCTGGCAGAAATGTTTGAAGGTAATGCGCAGAAGAGGTGATTTATAGAACACTTATGAAAATGTCAAATACAAACATTCATCAGTCTCTTGTACAGTAAACCGGATCTGATTTTTAAGCACTATTTCAGGTATTCTAGCCAAGTGATACAAACTTCTGATGGGAACAATCTCACCTCTTTGATTCCAGCCATACCACTAGTAGGAATAATAGGATTTCTCCCCCCCGCCTCCCCCCCAATTCAAGACTACACAGTAAGTTCTAGTAAACATGAGCAAGTAGTTAAAGTTTGGTTACCCCTTGGTGCTCCAGGAAACCTCTCAAGGACTGCAGGGGCTGTTTGTATCCAAGGTGGGGAGCTCTGCCTGGCCAGGCGCTGTGGGACTGAGCCCTTCCTATAGCATCCCTTATAGCACTGGTTCTAGCAGCCGCTAAAGCATAGCTTGAAGTTGAATCACAGCTTTAGGAGAAGGAAGCAAACCAGACAGTGAAACAGCAGAGACACTTTAGCAGTTCACCACAATATTATTTAAGTATCATGCAATACATCTAGACGCGGTTTAGGTGATGGATCTGTATTGTAGCCAGAGAGTTGCAAGCAGATGCTTTTTCAGGAAACTCGGGGATGTTTACACCTGGGCTGAATCAGAACATCCATCACATCTGATGTGACCAGCAGGATTTCCTTAAAGGCTCAGCTGTATCTCTTCAGAGGAAAAATGCCTTCCAATTGAAGGACTTCTAAAGAGCAGCTCTGGATAAGCAAGCAGGTCTTTGTGGAGCAGATCTTTTCAGTGGTGGGAAGGGAGATGCTTCCCCAGAGCCCATCTGTAGGAGAGTGGGTCAGACAGGCATGACTGAATTAATGGAAGACTCATCCTGGGCAGAGCTGAAAACTTTGAGTGCTGCAAAGGACCTCCAGCTCTCAGGAAGAGCTAAGGATGTGTTTCCCTGGAAGTTCTTCTCTCAGTTGGAATCCCACTCAGTCAGGAGAGAATTACCTAATCCAGGTGGCTTTGATTTCAGCTCTTTTTAGATGGAGTTAAAAACTAAAACAGACAGGCACCACGAGCTGGGATAAGGGACAAAATTTCTCTCTCCAAAGCCCACCCCCATCCTTCTCATTTGTCACTTGTTTAAAAAAAAAAAAAAAAAGTGAAAAAAGCAAGGGGGGGAAATGAGAGAGAGAATGTGTGTGTGAGAGAGAGAGAGAGATTAATTTTTTTGCTGCTGCTGCCTCCTGCTACTGCTACCCCTGCCTCCCTGCACACGGGCAGGGGTCCCAGCACCGCCTGCTCAGGGTGCTGCTGCCGTGTCCACAGCGGCAACGGGGCTGACCAGAGAGCAGCAACACAGCTGGGGCCACAACTCCACATCTGCTCCGAGGAGATAGCAAAGGGCTGCTGGACACCACCTAACCCTGTGTCCGGAGTGAAGGTCCAGACTTTCTCTCTGTCCCTCATCCCGGTCTGCCGGGACACGGAGTATCGGTGTACCCCACAGCGGGGAGCGGGGCCACAGGCTCCTCTCATTGCAACAGCTTCTCTGAGGGACCCAACTGTCGTGTTTTCCTTTTGGTTTCTTGAAATTTAATAAAGGTGGTCATGTTGCCAAGTGCTTGAACGGAGCTACGCCTCCGAGCAAATGCTCAGAAAAGCTAGTGTTACATCTTAATAGCCTAACTCTGTATTTCTGTCTCCACAGCAAACATCTTGACAGTCATCATCCTTTCCCAGCTCGTGGCTCGCAGGCAGAAGTCCTCCTATAACTATCTTCTAGCTCTAGCTGCTGCTGACATCCTGGTTCTCTTCTTCATTGTCTTTGTTGACTTCCTCATGGAAGACTTCATCTTAAACAAACAGATGCCTCAGGTACTGGACAAAATAATTGAGGTCTTGGAATTTTCTTCCATCCACACCTCCATTTGGATTACGGTTCCACTAACGATCGATAGGTATATAGCTGTGTGCCATCCGCTGAAGTATCACACAGTCTCCTACCCTGCTCGTACTCGAAAAGTCATTGTAAGTGTCTACATCACCTGCTTTTTGACCAGCATCCCCTACTACTGGTGGCCCAACATTTGGATCGAAGACTACATAAGCACATCAATGCATCACGTTCTCATCTGGATCCACTGCTTTACTGTGTACTTAGTGCCCTGCTCCATCTTCTTCATCCTGAATTCCATCATCGTGTACAAGCTGCGGCGAAAGAGCAATTTCCGACTGCGAGGGTACTCCACAGGGAAAACAACAGCCATTTTGTTTACTATAACTTCTATTTTTGCCATACTTTGGGCACCAAGAATAATCATGATATTGTATCACCTCTACGTATCGCCTATAAACAACAGCTGGGTGGTACATATTGTGTCGGACATTGCCAATATGCTAGCACTGCTGAACACAGCAATTAATTTCTTCCTCTACTGTTTTATTAGCAAAAGATTTCGCACAATGGCAGCTGCCATGCTGAAAGCCTTCTTTAAGTGTCAGAAGCAACCTGTGCAATTCTATACAAACCATAACTTTTCCATAACAAGCAGCCCTTGGATTTCCCCAGCCAATTCTCACTGCATCAAAATGCTTGTTTACCAGTATGATAAGAATGGAAAGCCTATAAAAATATCACCATGAAAATGGCAATAGTTGGAGTTTCTGGGTGCAAGTTCTTTTCAAGTGGTTACATCTTCAGGATGTAATTTGCTGAAATGGCTGTTTTGAAGAGTGGTCATTTGATTTCATTTCCCTGGGAGACCGAGGGCAGATCAGACTGTTAGGAGGGAACAAGAGCACTTGATTTTAGGAGCAAAGTGAAAAGGCAAATGCCTCCGTCTCTTACATAGCATTTTGAATATGCTTCAGAGTTCAAGTCATAGTGTTCAGTCGCACTCAAACGTTTTGCATCCCAGCACCAGTGCAGTCCAAAGTCATTGAAGGGGGGAAGCCACAACAACAGTTAATTACAACCTTTTAAAACACAACAACAAAACCTTACTTGACCATGCAGTTCACTATTGACGGAGCAAACGGATGCTTTTATGTACTGTGGAAGGTGCCATTTCTGGTGTGTGCACTTGCCAAAAATGATGTGTTGTTTCTGACATGAAATACTACCACACACAGTCTTGCTGACAAGACCTTGTTGCAAGAGGCAGCCTGCAAGACATGAACTGTGACAAGCCCTTTTTGGCTCACTTGAACAAGGCTCAAGGACCGATGTAGTACCTGTTGCAGCCTTGGCACGGAAAGCAATCCTGCAAGCTGCCAATATTCAGATGTTTTAAGTTGTTATTTAAGAATGTGACCGAGACGGGGGAGCTCAAGGGAGGGAGAGAGGTTTCTAGAGCCAAGAACAAAAGCAGCATCTTTTCCCAGCTATTTCAGTTACGGTGTCTAAAGACTTTCAAGTGTGAGGCCAAGTCCTGCCTGATGCAGAGCTCCCACTGAAGCTGCTCCTGTGAGGTTTGGAGTGATCACAGCCTTCAGGTTCCTTCTTAATCAATAAAGATTCTCAGTTATCCCCCATGTTCAGGCCTTTAGGGATTAACACATAAAAACCTCAGCCTAAGATTTTCTCCTGACAGATTATACCATCCTATTGCAGGTTTGCCCTTTAATTGTTAAAAAAACTATTTGCAAAAGAAATCCATTAAATACTCAACAGCAGTAAAAACACAGATCAGCTTGGACTAAGGCTTTTAAATATTTACCTTATTTAAAGTAGCTTAACTTCTCTTCCTTCACACTCAAAAACCAGCATCCCAGCAATGCTGAGTGTAGAAAATGAGAGAAGAGATTTACAGGAAAGCTGAAAACGCATTTCTTTTAATTTCTCTCCTTCTCAGATCTTGGCACGTGGTCTCTCAGAGCCGCGTACCACAACCTTTTTACTTCTATATTGGGCACTTACTGCAGCCTGACCAAACGCGAGAGCAGACTTCCTTGCATGGTGAACACAAGCACAATGTGGTCAGTGGACACAACAGCTTCTCAGTAGCTGCAAATAAGAAGTCGTCTGGTGCTAGCACTGCATTTGTGCCTGTGCCCATCTCCATCGCCAGCAGGGAGCTCGTGGTGCATCAGGGACTAACCCAGCGAGGTCCTCTGACAAGGGATCCAGTCAATCCCATTTTGGTGGGATCTGAGGCCTGAAAGCATCTCTCTAAAATCCATGGATAGCTCAGCTTTGGTGCATTTCCCCTAAGAAACGCCAAGTCTGCAAAAGTCCTGCTGAGGACGAGAGCCCGGTTCCCTTCTGTCGCAAACGTCGCATTCGCACGCTGACTCCCACTGGCGTCCCACAAGAGCCAAACCCACCCCAAACCCAAACTTGCCTTCCCCAGGAGGGAACGGCAGCAGAAGGCACAAGCCATGAAGACCGGGACCCCAGGCAAAGGCTGGAGGGGCTTTCTCAAGAGAGATGGAGGCTGCTCAGGTCGGTCAGAAGCACGGGGAGGGGATGCCCAGCGCCTCGGGGACCACGCACCACCCGGTCCTCTCCCACCGGCCGAACGGTTGGGAGAGCTGCTCGGCACTCCTCTGCACCCAGAGCACCCCAGGGGCCACCCCGGTGTGAGCACGGAGAGCGGCGTCCCTGGGGAAAGGGGGAGCTGAGAGCAGAAGCTGACCCTTCCCACCCTCACCCCCCAAGGGGATGCTCCCCACCTAAATCTCCCCAGATTCAGAGGGGAATGAGGAGTTCCCTCATCCCGTAGGCTCTTTGTCCCCGTGATCTCAACAAAGCTTCACACGTACTTGCAATAATAAAGCGTAAGAGGGAGGCTCAGCCTTGCTGTATTCGTCGTGGCGAGGTTAAAATTATTGCTCCCTTTACCAGTGTTTTACAGAAATTCAGTTTTGTGGCCATGCCTTCTACCCTCCTCTTAGAAACCTCTCTCTGGTCTTTGTCAGTTGATAGTAACCAAAGTTACCTTATGAAAAAGGTACTGTATGTTTCATTTTGGGAAAACACTGTATTTATAACTTATTTTTATTCTAAATTTGCTATGAGGAATGCTTGTCTGAGTTACATGTGAATGAGTCTGAAGTGCAATATCTATATAGATAAGTGGTTCATTTTTGAGAATGTATCTATTGAAAAAATTATTTATACAAGAAATTCACTATTCTACTTAATATAATAGTAACCTTACAGAAAATAGTGAACGTTTAGGGCTTTTATTTATTAAAAAAATTCAATTAAGTGCATGGCATATGCTGCCATTCACATGGTGTGATTTACTAGTTTTTGTAACATAATGTTTATCCTGCAAACTAGCAGTGTCATCTGATTTTTCCTGTCCTGATGATGTATTTTTGTAAATTACCATATTTAAAAACAAAATCTTTCTGCGTGAATATTTTATTTCCCACTAAAAATAACCCATTAAATTGTTGTAACTTCATTTAAAAAGACTCGCAATCCTTTTCTGTATCATTTTAGAAATGACAAGGTGCAATTTTCATGTACAGTGGATTGGTCATTTCATTTCTGATAATTTAGGGCTTTAAGAGCTTACTTCCAAAGCCCCTTGAAGTCAAAGGGAAGGTTGCTTGTGGGTTTTGTGGTTGGTATTTCCAATCCCCATGAATTTAGGAGGGCTTTGGATCAAGCCGTATGTTGTTAACAGACGTTTGAAGCCTTCTTAGAGTCCAGTTTGGATAATAAAGCCTTGACTTTTTAGTCTGCCATATGGGAGCTGCTGTTGATAATACTTGCCTTATTTTTGGTTGTGTGAAGCATCTTGCAATGACTGTTGCTAACTAGCCAATGTCTTGCTGTATTATTCGTACCTCCTAATTTTCCAATAGTAAAAACTTAACCAAGCACATATACAGTCATTATTTAGGGACAAAGTATCCTGGAGACAAAACCATCTTTGTTGTGGAGATGGTCTTTTGTACTCTATTTAATTTCTATTTCAAATATCTACAATTAGAAAAAAATAAGCTGTGAATGGACAGTTTTACAATTACTTATAGGTATATGTCCTTGAAGACCACAGCTAGGAACAAAATACTTTTTAGAGGAGTTGCTGGTATATAAAGTTATGGGACCTATCACCTATTTAAATTGTGAATATTGATATTTTCATAAGTAGAAAATATATTGTGTTTGACAAACTTGTTTGTATTATAATAAATTATGAGATGGTGCATAACTTATTACTGTGTTTGGAGCTATTGTTTGATTTATAGATTCTTATGATATACTTTTGATTTATAGGTACTTATGATATATTACAAATAAGACCAGTCCTTGGCAACCATTACTCAGTAAAAGATGGCCTTGGATTATGGGTGTTCATTCATTTGTTGGAAAAAAAAATCTGAAATGTAAGATGTATAAATTATTACTGGCCCAATTCTTCATTTTGAACCACAGTCCCAGCTGCTGTAAGTTAAGTTTAGCTGTTAAATTCAGTGAATCCCTAGACCTCATACCAGTGGAAAGTTGGACCTGGAACTGTTGACACCCGTCCAAAGCAGGTGTGATGCCAGGAAATCAGGCCGATGCCCCCGGTCACTGCAAGTGATGAGATACCCAGAGAGTCGGGCCCAGGAGAGCGAAACACATAACTCCGATTCCCACCATTGATCAGTGACAATTAATGGCAGAAGCTTCCCTGCAAATAGGCTGTGTTCAGTCCCAGGAGCCGGGGCAAGTGGGAGAAATGGCAGTTTGATTCAAATTGGAGAACAAAATGGGGCATTAACAAGGAAATCCTCCCAATCCACTCTCCCTGTGCACACACAGGGTCTGTGTGTTTTACAGGCTGGTCTCCTGTCTTTGCAGTCCTCCCATTTTGAGATGGGCATCCAGAGCCTCTGCTCCATCAGCCGGTGATCCCAAACATTTTAGATTTCATGTGTTCCTGTAGGGTATTTCAGTCTGTTGCAGAGATAAAGATACCTCATGAAACACAGCCCTTACACATTTGTATATTGTTAAATATGTGAACAGGATAAATGTATTATACCTGTTGCCAGAAATAGAAAGGGGGAAAAAAAAAAAAAGAACTATGATGAGAAATACAAAATGCTAGGGATAGAAAGTGGATTCAGGACTTCCAGGCACTGCACATGGAGGAAGCTCAACATTTCTTCAAATGAAAAATACTAACACTATGTAGAATTCATACCCCAATCAAATGTAAAACTGTGAGATCAAGCTCCTAGCTTCTCTGGAGAAGTAATAGGACATTAAAAGAATATTAAAAAAATATTAAAACTAAGCAGAGAGTAGAGAAGGAACTGATCAGAAAAGTCCGGTGTCTTAGAGATCAAGAAATGTACAGTTAAATGCACAAGAGGAGAGGGCGATCCAGGTAATGCCTGACCCCCCTGTCAGATCTCCCTGCTGTGAAAGGGTTGGGAGCAGATTTTAAAGGATGGCATCAAAGCAAGACAAGTCAGGGGGAAAGGGGCACTGCTGAAAGGGGCTGTGCCAGATTAGATGGAGCTTATCAGAGTTATTCCTTACGGAGGGAGCCTGGGATCTGCCTGTGTCAGTACTTTCATTAACAGCCATGGCATGAGAAGTACTGATGAAGCGTACAGATTATTAAAAAAGGCATTGTACTGCCGGCGGAGGACTGAAGGAAAGGTATTTCATGTGAGAACCAGATGACCTTGAAGATTCAAGAGAAAAAATGGGATGAATTCAATAGTAATAAACACAAGGGTCTCCACTTGCCTGCCTGTAACAATACATTTGCTATAAAACCTCAGTAGTCGGAAACAACCAAGAACTCAGTTGTGCCAGCTGGGCTTGAATGATTATGAGTCACCAACAGAAAGCAGCTGAGAAAAATCCCAGAATTTAATCACAGACATTTCTAAAGATACAGCATAATATTAATTGCATTTTACAAGACTTCAAGTACCATATGCATATATATATATATATAAAGGGATAAATAGCAGTACTTGGAGAAGAACTTGATGAAGAAGCAGAGCTGAAACAAGAGTAAGTGGTTGTGAACTTCCCTCGGGTAAATTTGCCCTGGAAGTTAGAAGACAGTCTCTAACTACCAAAGCAGGGAGGCTCAGCAAAAGCCTTTGCAGCAGCCCAGATCTCCCCACTGGTTTTAAATGGAGCTCAGTGGGTTCACGGACAGGATTGAGACGAGGCAGGCAGCAAGATGGACTGGGACCAGGCATCCTGGGAGCTGGCAGTCCCACAACCCTAACCTGCCCCAGCCCCCCCACCATTAGGCAGGTCCCTAACTCGGCTCAAAGGAGAGCAGAGGTGTCCCCCCAGCCCGTTCACCCCACTGGGGCTGCTTCGAGGGAGATGGCCACCACAAGAGCCCTGAGAGCCACCAGCTGTTCACAGTGATTCTTGCTTGCAGCCACAATTAACTCGGCATCCTCAGCGAGAGCTGCTACAGACGGGACCACCGCTAATGCGTTCCCCAGTGAACTCGCGCTGACTTCTGCCTCAGCTGTTCAGTTCCTTAAAAACCTCTTTAAACCCACTAAGCAGAGTAGAATAAAAAGCAGCCTCACACAGTCTTGAACCGTTAAACAATAATCTCACTATTAGCGGGCTGGGGCTGGATTTGCCAGATCTGCCTTTCTGACAGCATGCAATTAACTCCCGGGAGCTGCCAGACGCAACAAGGGGGTTGAAAGGCTCCAGCCTTTTGTAATAAATAGGCATCACAAATGAATTTATTATTAGCTTGCTACAGTGGACCAAAGACACATAAATATTTATTACAATTACAAAATTGTCTCAAAAAAAATATTAAAGGCTCATGTTTTCCTGCCTTACCGACAGGCTGGAAACCCTGCTCCACCTATTTCTCACTCAACACCTTCTTTGGGCAGACTAATGGACAAGATGAACCACGGGCAAAAGTATATTGAATATTATAGTCAGAAGATTAATATGCTGTAACACAGCGTCCCAAAGACCTTCAGCTGAGCGTGGCACCTCACATTGGCTGGTGCTATACAGCGGCATAATGAAACAGCCCCTGCCCTGAGGACTTTGCAGGGACATACAGCGTCCAGGCAGACAGCCTAGTGCTCCAGGAGGTCCATTGGGTGCAGGTTAGCCTTGGAAACGGGTCATGGGAAAGGCAATAAAATAACATGGAACAGAGAGAGAGGCACCGTATGATGCTGTCCTCGCCGTGGCAAGGAGAAAGACCCCAGGACACGTCCTGCTGCTGCAGCCCAACTCCTAACGGGGCAGTGACCCCCAGGTGCAGGCACAGCACTGCAGATGAACGATGGCTCTCGCATCCCCAAACAAAAAGCAGCAAAGGGTTAGTGTCACAGGATGGATCAGCTTCTGGTGGTTTAAAACACCGGCGACTCCCACCCTCTCAGCGTCACAGCACAGCAAGGCAGCCCAGCCATGGGAGAAGCGCCCCGTCCCCTCGCCATCCCCGCAGATCTGCCTCGCAGGTGGGGTTCACCTCGTGAGATGGAGATACCTGTTGAGTAGACAGCTCCCCATCAGCCACTCATCCCAACCAGCAGAAAGAAACTCATCTCGGCCACTGGAAGCGCACAAAGCGCAGCAGAGGAGTACCACGTGCCGTGGCCCCAGGTCACTGCCTTCATTGTACCAGTGAGGGCAAACAAGCCTTGCCTCCACCAGCCATGCTGCCCGCTTGGAAGAGGGCTTAGAAAAAGGGTACAGAACTTAAAGGAGTCAAAACTTTTCCCTGCTGGATTCTATAACTGAGTTTGCAGCCCAGCCTCAGGACAGCCAGGCTTTCCAACAACAGGATTAAAAACATTCAACCTTGTGAATTAAATATCACTATAAACTGGTGGTGGTTTCCAGCAGTACCTTCCTAGTAATTTGTCACAGTCATCTTTGTAAATGTAACTGATTCTGCTGGACTGAGCTCTCACAGGTTTCTGTCCCACATGTACAGACCTTCAGCGTTGCTATGTTTCTGGGATAAAAAAGTAAAATAAAAGTCCAAATCAAAGATGTTTTCTTCATGAGAAAATCCATCAGAGCCTCTGACTAGCACACATCTCAGGTATTGGGGTACTTGGGACCACACGTGACACTAGAAATCACACAGGGGTGCAGCCAAACCAAATTGTGCATTTCAGCAAACATTGCTTAAAACAGCCTTTCGCAGAGATCCCTTTCCCTGACTTTCTTCTCCATGTTTTTAAGGTGACACCCCCCCCCCCCCCAATCCTTTAATGAAGAAAAAGAACACACACACTGGGCAGTTTTTCCTCTTTTTTTCCTTTTTTTAAATCTACTTAGGAGTTCCACAAAAAGCTACCTAATTGAACTGCAGGCCATTTCAAGGAAGGGATAACGATGCCCAACAACACAAGAGCAATAGCAGAGGGATCATTCATATTGCCTCATTTTTTAGCTCTATCACTGGGGGGGGCTCAATTCAAATGGAAACAACCCAACCTCCCGCGTCATGCTATGAATCCTAACCAGGTCCTACTGAACGTGGGTCAAATGACGTTAGATAAATTCTTTGCTTGCGTTTAAGGCAAGAAGTCCATGTTGGTGATGTTGAACCGTAACATGCAAAGTGCCCCGGCTCCCCCAGCACCTCCTGCTCTCTCCGAGCTACCAGCCCTGCTCCTGTCCCAGGCTGGCCCCTGGGCTCGTCCACCACCACCTACTCTCCAGCCCTCCTCCTCCTCCTCCTCTTGCCCTCACCCGCACAGCCCCAGCACCCC
Organism: Buteo buteo; assembly: GCF_964188355.1. Lineage (NCBI taxonomy): Eukaryota > Metazoa > Chordata > Aves > Accipitriformes > Accipitridae > Buteo > Buteo buteo. Next base: position 9,404,646 of record NC_134197.1, read on the forward strand.
CTTTCCCTTCTCACCCCGTCCCCCCGTGAGAGCCAGCCAGGGCTGCCGCGTTGGGGCAGAGCTGCTGGGCTTGTACGCACCACGTCCCCCTGTCTGGCCACCGCCTGGCACGGACACCGCACCAGTTTGCTACGTGACATGTCTTCATGTCGGGGGAAATGGAGAAGTTTGGGGAGATGCTGCTACGAGCGACCCCTTGTCACTAAACTGGAAAGCACAGAGCACGATACAGAGCCCTAGGGTGCAGAAACCAAGACCAGAAGATGCTACTGGTTTTATTTTAAATTGCAGATGTCAAATGAATCACATTGTCTACATCTTTCTGATCCGATCAAATAGTGTCTTTAAAATAGCATCTGTTGCTATTTATCACAAGTATTAATAGAGGTTATGTGGGGACAAATTAGCTGAAAGCTGCTTTATAGATAACAGCTGACTCAGGTTAGAGAAGTAGACTAAGTGAAGAGAACCAAGGTACTTATAGTTTTTGCTCCTGATAAATCCCAATAGATAAAAGTCTTTGAAATGAGAGTCCCCCTCAGTGCCCAGCGCAATCCATGCGCGCCAAGCGAACCAGAGGTGGTTCCTCCCATTCTGATGCTCCCCACACCAGTGGCGTGAATGACAAGCAGCCCTGCATGCACTGGCCAGCAGCACTGTGCCTGGCTGCGATAAAAAGTACCACAAGTCGACTGAGCCAACAAACAGCCTCAGCTACAAGTCATCCAAACCACCTTTTAAAGCTGTGTGCATCCCAGAGGCTCTCCGGCAGACATCTGGCCACAGCTGGCTGCTTAATCAGCTGCCTGCAGGAAGAGCCACATGCATAATAAACCAATTTTCATTTAAGCCACTATTGCACTGGTTTGACCTTTTCCAGGAGCACATATGTGTAAACTCCAGCAATCAACAGCACTAAAGCTCAGCAGCTGCGTGCAGGAAGGCTCATGCCTGACAATTCAGCACTCACAGCCAGACCCGGCGTACACCGGGGGAGAACGGTGCTTTGTGTTTGCGCCTGCGAGCACTGAGAGGGTAGCAGCGCTCGCAGGGTGAAGATAAGGATACACATCTGCAGACTAGCTGAAGAGACCTGCTTAACATGCAGAACCACCACGCTCTATGTGAGCAACTGCACCAGTGATTCAGAGAGGAGAATGAGTAGGGAAGGGATGAAATTTGCAGTTTAATTAAACTACTAGGTATTATCAAAGTGGGGAAAATGGAGAAACAGCACAGGGGAATCCACAGGCAGAAGGCAGTGGCCATTTTACTAAGCTGTCACCTAATGCAGGAGTACATTAGTATAAATAAAAAAAAATCTAAATCTCAAAAGCATCAGTGGGTCTCTGGAGGGAGGATTCAAGGAGGCACAAAGGCAAGAATTAGGCTGCCATAGAATCATTTAGGTTGGAAAAGACCCTTAACAGCACAGAGTCCAACCGTAGTCCAGAGCAGTAGGAAGGCCAGCGTTCCTCCAGATCACCAACCTGGAGGGGTCCTACCAGATCCCCGCAGAAACCGCGGGTGACGCAGACCGCACAGGAGGAGCTCTCCTTCAGGGGCTGCCCGTAACCTGCCTCAGCCAGAGAGGGCCTGGGCAGTCTTCTCTTAATCAGGGCCAGAACAGGTATGAGAAAAGCACCATGAAGGAAAATGCTGCTTCCACACTGTACTGGGTTTGCATGGCAAGGTTTTGGTAGTGGGGGGTTACAGGGGTGGCTTCTGTGGGAAGCTGCTGGAAGCTTCCCCCATGTCTGACAGAGCCAGTGCCAGCCGGCTACAAGATGGACCTGCCGCTGGCCAAGGCCAAGCCCATCAGTGATAGTGGTAACGTCTCTGGGAGAACAGATTTAAGAAGGAGGAAAAAAGCTGCACAATTGCAGCTGGGAGACAACAGCCCTGCAGACCCCCAGGTCAGTGCAGAAGGAGGGGGAGGAGATGCTCCAGGCGCCGGAGCAGAGATTCCCCTGCAGCCCGTGGGGAAGACCCTGGTGAGGCAGGCTGTCCCCCTGCAGCCCAGGGAGGTCCACGGGGGAGCAGATCTCCACCTGCAGCCCGGGGAGGACCCCACGCCGGAGCAGGTGGGTGCCCGAAGGAGGCTGTGACCCCGTGGGAACCCCGCGCTGGAGCAGGCTCCTGGCAGGACCTGCAGACCCCTGGAGAGAGGAGCCCACACTGGAGCAGGTTTTCTGACAGGACTTGTGACCCCGTGGGGGACCCACGCTGGAGCAGTCTGTGCCTGAAGGACTGCAGCCCGTGGAAGGGACCCACGCTGGAGCAGGGGACGAGTGAGGAGTCCTGCCCCTGAAGAGGAAGAAGCAGCAGAGACAATGTGATGAATTGACCCCAATCCCCATTCCTCATCCCCTTCTGACACTGGGGGGGGAGGAGGTAGAGAAAATCTGGAGTGAAGTTAAGCCCAGGAGGGAGGGACGGGTCAGGGGAAGGTGTTTAAAAGTTTGGTTTTATTCCTCATTACCCTGCTCTGATCTGATTGGTAATAAATTAAATTAATTTTCCCCAAGTCAAGTCTGTTTTGCCCATGACAGTAATTGGCAAGTGATCTCTCCCTGACCTTATCTCGACCCACAAGCCTTTTGTTATATCTTCTCTCCCCTGTCCAGCTGATGAGGGGACTGACAGAGCAGCTTCGTTGGGCACCTGGCATCCAGCCAGGGTCAACCCACCACACATGTGCATCCACACAGCACCTGGAGGCATCTCAGCCACTTCCCTCCCTCCACAAGCTGCACCCTGCAAGCTGCCAGGATGCTGCAGTGCTCAGCAGGTCCCTGCATCTGCACCGAGGCAGTTACCTGCACTGCTGCAGGTTGGTAGCTATAGCAATGCATGAGTTGAAGAATCAATAGGTGTAATTATAATGAATAAAACTGCTGGAGTTAACCAGACAGTCCTAAGACTGGAATCTGGTATTTGCTGCTGCTGTTCCTTTTGCTTCTTGCAAAGCAGGTGTCCTGTTCATTTTATTTATTTATTCCACCTTTATTCTGACTTCAGCATTGTTTACTTCCCTTCTGTCTGAACCAGCCCACTCTCCAGGTATACAAGGGCATAGCCATTCTCTGGTTTGGACAACACTGGAAATAGTCACATTGCCGGTTATCAAACAAATATCCTTGCACAATTCAAGATTTCAAGCTCTCGTTTTACAGGCCTCCCAGGGCTACTGTGGGATTCCTGCTCCATGTTCACCACTGTGCTCCTTCCACTTTGCTGGTTTACATCCACCAGCTCTGCCCCTGTGAAGGGGCACCAACACTTACTCACCTCCCTGCATCCCACCTGGGCCGATGTCCTCGGGCCCATCCTGGGCTGGCAGGGGGTCAGCCTGTTAAATGCTCAAGACCCAAAGCCCTGACACAAACGTGTCAGAAAACAGACATCCCAGAGAAGAGCAGGTATGTTACAGCATCAGGAGCTCTGGAAAGTGAGCGATAGTCAGTACTCACAACCCACGGTCCTTTAATGACTGATTGGCCCTTTCTCAGCATCCTCTACATAGGGGTCTTGTCTGGACTGAGTTTTTGGCAGCTTTCCCTTGGGAATAGCCCCACAACCAGCAACAGTGTACGGCAGCTTCTAGAAACTACCATGCCACCTACCCTGCCCAGGAAAAGCTGTGCAATAGGCATCGGACAGGGCCAGTCAGGTATGCATTTGGGTGCAGTCCCCGATGGAATAAACACTGCGCAAAACACCAGCATCCAGCCAAAAAGGGGGAAATCAATGTAAAACTCTCCTCAGCTCTGCTGTCCTGGCCTGGGACCTCCACAGCGATGCCGGGTGTTGTAGCTGCTCAGCCAGCCTGGGCAGTGGGAGCTCAGGGAAGCTGTTGAGATGCGTATCTTCTACTTCTGTCCACCAAAACCTGCCCCATTGCAGAGTAACCAGCATCCAACAGCTCAAAGGAGCCCCTTCTTCCCTTGCATTTTCAGTGTGTCACTATTCTGTTTTATTAACCATGGAAAAGAGAAATAATCTGAACTGAAACATATGCCAAAAGGAAAATGTTGGGGCCAAAATCCCCTTAGTCTCCCTGAAGCGACAGCCAGCAGGAGATGTGCTAGAAGAGGCTTTGCTCTTCTCCAGGCCAGAAGAAACCTCGGGAAGGGAGAGCAGCTTTGGAGACTAACGTAGCAAAAAGGCACTTGTGAGCGTGCCTTGACTCCCTGCCGCTGCACATGGCTGCTAAGGGACTCCGTGCCCGCAGAACCGGCCCTGAGCAATGGCAGCCCAAGCCTGCACACCAGCAGCACTACCCGCAGATGCAGGGAGCGAGAGAGGAGGTACGAGCACGTGTCCTCCCTCCACACCCACCGCTACCCAGCGGCACAGCCTCCCACAGCTGCAGCCAGCCTCCCCTGCTCCTCTCCCAAAACACACCGTCACATTCATTTTAAGGCTCTGTGTATGACCACAGACATTAACTGCATCACTTGATAAAGAGAGAAACGAGCACTTGTTCGGTAACCACCCCATGTCTGCCAAATGGTACAATTGCTCACGGCATCAAGCTGACATGCTGCAAGGTACCCCCCAAGCACAGATTCAGCCACAACCTAGCAGGTGAAGGCAATGGCAGAGATGACAACTGATCAGTGCAGTTAAGGTACATTAAACAAAACCAAACTATTCTCCTCTCAGGCCTCTCTGGACTAGTTATCCTCTTGACCTCCATAAAGCAGCAAAGGACAAATATCAAGTAGACTCCTCCTTCCTCCCTCCTTTTTTTTTGTTTACAGCTAAGTCTGTCATCCTCTTTTCCGTGTCTGTTAAAGTCTTGGGGAAATGTATGAGGACAGGTTATTTTTCTCTGCAGAGAGCCATCCCTAGCCTTGCCCGCTTAGAGAGGTGTTGGATTTATAGCAGGGAGAGAAAGCCCCAGGTGGTGGAAGATGCTGCCCACCAGCACCTGCCCTGTGCCCCCCTTCAGCAACACAAGACTCACCTGCAGAGACCCAGGATCATGTTTACGAACACCAAGAAATCACCGGGCTCTGTTGCCGTTGGAGCTGTGGCTAAACTCCAGGGGGGCCGAGCGGGGCTATAGTTGAAGCAGCTCCACATGGTTTTGAATCCAGTCCCCCTTCCCAGGTCTTCTCTGGGCTCCCCCACCAGGTGAGCGCAGTTGTGCAGGACAGCATGCTGCTCTGTGCAGGGGAGTACCGCACTCAAACACTCTCCACAAAGTCGAGCCCAGCACAAAATACATTTGCTTTTAGATCCCACTGCAAATTGAAAACTCTTGGCATTTCCCCCCTCAAGCAAGTCTTAGACTCGGGAACACCAGTGGAAGGTTTGATCTGCACAATGTGTCCAGGGCTTGTCAAGAAAAAAAACCAAATTAAGGTGAGATTCCCTCCTCTCAGGTTCAGAGAGGGGGGAAGTGCTGCTGACTCCGCAAATATTTGCTTCTGAACCTGGGTGTGAAGGTGCTCCACTTTACTGAAAACATTCATAAACCTAACTGCAAAGGGAAATTGCTTCTCCAGTCCCACTCATGCTCGGGTGCCTCTAAGAAATGGGTCACATATAATGGCTAGACTGAGGGGCAGCTGGAGAATTTTAATACTTCTTTCATGCCAAAAAGTATATAAAAACTTCATATAATGGATTGTCTCCCTTATCTGCCCTTCATAGATTGCTCTCTGCAGGCTTATAAGCTTCTGAAATCCATGCCCCTGTCCTAACACACCAGCGCTTTCTGTTTGTGCACCAGACTGCCAAAACCCCACTTCTTTTCAGGATCAGCACATGCACCCACATAACCTACAAACTGGTGTGGGTCCAGACCTGACCAGAGTCTCTGGGTGCCCCTTTGACAGGACCCTCAAGCACAAGGGTGCAGGGCTCACCCAAGCGCTGCCACAGGGCACCAGCATGGTAAGATGACCACAGCCTTGAATTCACAGCAGCCACTGAACAACAGACATTGATACAAGACCTTGCAGAAAAAAAAAATATACAAATTATCGCTTACCCTACATGTTCCATATGAAAGGGCGCAGTGTTTACATCTATTATTATTTTAATGTCTGCTAACATGTGGGTTTCCATACTTGCAAGGGAGCCAGGGTTGTATTGAATTGTCACTAAGATCCTCCTCCTTTTCTATGCTGAATACATTCAGGTGAGTAACTCCTTTCCACAGATGAACTTGCAAGTTGGACTTGAAAAAAGAAAAAAATCAGTTTTCCTGCTTCTGTTCTAGCATTTACCATGTCTGATACCAGGTCTTAAGGCTTTAAATTTTCCAGAGGGAAGTATTAACTACTAAATGGATTTAACAAAACTCATCTTCACATGCTCACAAGAGACTGAGCATTTAAAACCTACATTGCACCCATTTTCTAGTAATTTTCTGGAAAGCAAACTAATACATTCTGAATTAAAAGACTTTGCGATACTTTCCTTTGTCTATTTGTCTAACAGGCAAAGCTCAGTGTGCGGCTAGTTTTCACCATATATTCCTCTTGCATCCATGGCCATCATTCCTCCTCTCCGAGCCATCGGACATCCTTCCCATGGCCAGACTGGGACCGCAGCGCGTTCCCTCCCCATCCATTTCGCTAACGCCTCAGTGGTTCACAAAGAAGAACACAGACCCCTTTCTTGTTAATCAGTAGCTTACGGCAGAAGGTATTAGGTAGGGAAAATCCAGCTTTTGCATTCTTACAGGAGATATTCTGATCTTGTCCTTAAGAGCCGATTTGCGTACGCAGCGCTCCCACGAGCAGCTACCACCCTTACACGGAGCCACACCAGCCTTTTGTAGCAAACGGTTCAACTGACTCAACACCCATCTCATGGGCCACAAGAGTTTGGCAGTCTCAGACACAGCTCTCGCATTATGGGGGAAGCAGGTGGAGAAATGAATGTTGCTGTGAGTTCTCAAACCAACATATCAGCCTCTTGCCGGTTATAAGTGCCACCACCCCAACCTCGCCTCCAGGCGAAGCCGTTTCCTGCACCTGCAAAGCCCCATCTCCTCGGTCAGCACCAGCATATTCCCACCGGCCACGCAATGCTCATTGATGAAGTTTGTGACATAGTTCCAATACACAGGGGCTCAGCAATGTGAGCTGCTAATGTCCAGTGAGCTCCCAGCTAAGCAATGGATGATCAGAGCATCTATGCATCAAAATGATATTTCAGAAGCAGCTCATCAGGATCAGCCTTTTAAATCACACTATCCTCACCAAGACATCTCAATTTTACAATTCTTGAAACCAAACTTTCCTTCAAGTAAATAAACAAGCAGGAGCTGAAGGCTGAGTTAGTACAGGCAAAGGGCACGCCGCTATCTGCAGGCACACTAATGCTTTGGGAATACAGTTTCTAATGAACTGTGCACACTGTCAAGGTTTCGCTGGTCAGGCTGGCCTCTCAGCAGGTACGCAGATTTGTGTCAAGACCTAGGGTTAGGATAGACAGCTGCTTTCCAGGACCGTGGGGATATTCCCCAGGAGCACCGCCTTGATTTTTTGGTTTTTGTAAATACTTTGCTTTGAGACCTGCACTGATGCAGAAACCTGCCGTAAGGATTACTGCAAATAGATGACCTGACATTAAACTGCCACTTTAAAGCCAGTGCATGATTTCCAGAAGACCCCTGCCCTCCATCAGGAATCCGTGATGTATGCCCTGTGTGCAGGGACAGCTGTGCTAAAGCCAGTGTTAGCTAAGCTGTACCAAGTTGAACATGGCTCCATCAATACCAAATGCTGCTAGCACCGTGCCTGGTCACTTGGGACAAGTTTCTGTGGCAAACACGCTTGACTTCATAGCTTAACTGTAGAGGAAAAGCTGGGGTTTTTGCAATAGTTCGAAGATTCAGGAACAAGAAATCTGCATATTTCCAGGGAACACGTACCAACATCCAGGTCAGCAATTTAGGTCACGCTGGCCTTGCTACGTTGCTGTCTTCTGCTCTGAAACAAACAGCCAGCTCCTTAATACACATCAAACCACATCATTAACAGAGAGAGGCCAAGAACTTCATGCTATGCTTTTTGCACTGAACACATGTGAAAGATGAATATGAAACACTAAGAGAAGTTAGAAATGGACAGAAGGCTACCGGCTGTGAAAACAGAGCCAGGGCTGTAAAATGCAGGAGACCAGGACACAGTGTACTTTTCCAAGATGACTATTAACATATTCTAGCAGTTTCTACCATCTTGAAATCCCTGGGGGGACGGTAGGGGAGAGCAACCTTGCAAGTCCTGAACAAACATAATATTCAAGCACAAAAATAAGGTCTACAATTGCTTGCTATCTTAAAGCAGCATTATGCTTATAAGGAAAGCCAAGGAACCAACTGCAGTTTTAAATGTTAATAGGGTAATTAAAAATTCTCACACATTAAAAAGGAGTGGTTGAGCTTTATTTCATATCAAATAAGAGCTGTAGCCCACCTCTGGTGCAGCACCCCGCCAGAGGTGACAATGGTAAAAATGGCAGGTGAACATGGAAGACCGGTTGCCTTTACGGGACCATCCACCATCAAAAAACAAGTGACTGAGTGTTCAGTTCCCACTGTACTTTTGAAAAAACCCCTCTGTTTCTAGGCACAACCTAAGTTTGTTCAATTCCAAGAACCAATGCTTCACCTTAGTGTAATTACACCACGTGAACAACTCGCAAGGAGAAAAGCTGCTTTCTGCATTGAGTTTAGCAGGTGACAGTAACAGGAGCAAATACCCTGTAGCACTGCTACATGTAAAATGATGAAGGAATACCAGCTTAAAGGCGCCAATGAGGATTTAAGTCTCCAGTCACAGTTCCCAGCTCTGCCACTGACTTCTCTGATAACCTTGAACATGTCCCTTGAGCTCGTTACTCCCACAGAAGCCTTTTAGGACACTACAGTTTTCTTCACACACTCAAGTATTTCACTTCTGAGAGGTAAGTACCCTAGACATGAAAAAGACGCAGGAAATTATGCTGAATTAAGTCTCTCAATCGTGAGTGACTTCGCTTCCTGGCTTCTCAGGACCTTTAAGGCACTCCAGTGTTGTTACTTATCAACATCCCTGGCTGTGTTTTCTCAGCAGATTTCCCCATAAGTTATAATATTTTGATGACATACCTATGGAGCAGAGTCTGCTTCCCAACGTAGGAACTCATTGACTGACTGCTGATGAGATACATACAGATATTCAAAAATTGCTTCCACAGGTACTTCGGCGAACATGCTGAAAATTCTTCTTCTGGACAAATACAGTCTCATTTTTCATTACATTTCTGTTGCCTGTCTCAAACAGCTACCAGGCTATTATTTGGAAATACTTTAACGCCTGCTGAAATGAACCTGATCATTCCCCAAAAATAAACGGCCTAAAAACAAGGTGATGGACTTGCAGTTTAAGGTACTCTGGAGTTATAGCAATAGGAGAAGCAGAAACGTGAGAACATCAGATCAGCTCAGAAACAGAGGCCAGCATGGTGGTTCCCACCGGTACGGGAGACCAAGTGCTCTGGCATTAGCACTGGATGCCTCTTGTCCTCCTGCTGACCTTTAACGTGTCAGTTGGGATTTCTAAGCCTCCACTAAGACTTCTGCATGTCCCTTCACCACATTCCACATACATTTTATCAAAAATCAATTTTCACTCCCAAGAAGAGACTGTGCTGGTGTGTCTTGCAGCCCCGCACAAGGTGGGAAATCCACAAGCAAACATGGGACATCTCAGGCTCCCAGCAGCAGAGCGGTGACACCAACGGCAGCTCTCAGCCTGGACCGTGTCCCAGACCTGGCACCTCACCCAACTCTTGGGACACAGGCAGTCAGATAATCTTGTAATCACACATAACCAGATGTTACGATAACTTTGCTGTCCTGCGAATAGCCACAGCCAGAGCAGATATTCCCCCACATCTGCATTTGCTAGCTACCTGCCTGCAGTACATTGCTCATGCAGATGCTTAACACTATGTGTGTATATGTGCATATACACGTATATGCTTGTGTGTGTACATACACATCGGGAAAAGCTGTGTTGCCCAGTGCACTGTCAGTGACTGGTACAGTAACGAAGTCCAATGTAAGACAGTCACATTGCAGATCTGATCCTCCAAATGGCTGTTGGAGCCCGGTGCTCCAGAGAGCCTCCAGATGGTACTTCTGGCACTGCTTTATGTTATTTGCCAGGGCCACCCCAGAAAACAGTATGCAGGCATTGAGTTAATAAAACTAGCTGCTAGGCATGAAGGGTTAACAGTTCATCTAGAAAGATTAATTTATGCTCAAAACCCATTCTGTTGTCACTTACCAAGAGAAAAAAGTTAAGCGCTGTAAAATGGGCAGCAATAATTGCATTTCCTTAAGGACGTGTCTGGCAGGAGGTCGCTATCTGTTCCATGAAGTACGTGACCATGATACTGTCATTTTGACAGCATCAATGTATGTAGCCATTAATCTTACAAGTTAAAAACCCATAAATCTCTTAAACCCACTGTCATTGATTAGGAATTGCATTACCACAATACACAGAAGCCTTTTAATTTTGTTTTTCCTCCAAAATGAATAAACAGGTCTGTTCAGTTTATCTTCTCCTATGCTGGAGTGATAAAGGGCAAAGCCATTTCATGGCTATGCATCATTGTTTTGGAAAAAAATCATACCTAAGAAGCTTGGGAGAAGGGGGATTGAAGACAAAAAATAGGTTTCCAGGGATGTAATTTAGCCCAACTATTTACTATCACTTTTCAAGAGTATCAAACACTGAGGCAGAATTTGTCAAACCTTGGATCTTGTAAATTTGCTTGATATAAACCCAGTGAATAACCCAGCAGGTCTCCTCATGAGAAAGATAAGCTTATTTGTTGTGTTGGATCTTTATCTGCTTGCCTTTTTTTTTTTTTTTTTTTAATGCTCCTAGCTATTGGAAATATTCCAGATTGATCAGTTACCCAGTGAATCAACCTTCCAAGGCAACGTAGATAATTACTCCTCATTACAGTAATGACTCAATAATTCACACAAATGACTAGGAAATCCACTGCTTTATACTGAATTTTGACATCTAGGTGCTGCTCTAAAATGTAAAAGCAGATGTGAACTTCAGCATACAAATAATTCCACTAGGGTCAGGGATTGATGTGCTGATAGTTCAACACACAAATGCTCTACTAGACCAGCCTGACTCCATCTTCACTGCAAAACTCCTGCAGTTTTGGTGTGATCAGGTCACCACTTCATCTTGTTCAAGTATTTGGTGAGTGTGGGGGAAAGGGAGGGAAGCAAAGCAAGGTCTTTTTGATAATTAACTATAAATTTGGGAACTACTGATCGGATTTAACCATCTGTCAGTTTTATTGTTGGGAGGGTACATATAAAAGAAAACTTCTGAGAATAAGGACTCATTGACAAGAGCTATCTGGATGATGTTTTTGTGAACAGCCAGTGGGTGCAAGAATGGGAGAGCGAGCTCCCATGGGTACACTCCCAAAGCAAAACCAACATCCCAGCTGCATTCTAGTACTTCCAGCAGGAAACAAAAAGGGCTAAAGGACTGAAAGTTGTTCAACTCTTTTACCTTCTTCACTCATTTTTTCTCACAATGCCCATCTCCTTTAACTACCCATTGCTTCAAACAAGGGGAAAAGAAACTCAACCAGCTTGTCAGAGTTTGGATACAAGCACCTCAATGGAGGGTAATTAAATATAGCATATGTTCTCTTTTAGTAGTTGTTTACAGCTGGAAGATCAAATGCTTTTCTCAGACTTTGATCTTGATGCTTCTCCTTGAAAAAACACACAGACAAGTTCAATGGACCCTAGTTGCAACTTCTTAGGGATGATGTTGACTGGATGCAGTTCCCCTTAACAGAGCTGCACATCTTCAAGATGGAGAAAGGCAGTTTTTCCAGTCTGTAAGGGGAACATACTACAAGTTAAACTCAAAGGGAGTGGAAGTTCAGGATGCAAACCCCAAAAAGGCAGTTTGAAGTGCCGGCTGACCTGGGAAGGGACCAACCACACCATCATCACTACAACTGCCACTAAGTGCAGTGGCACTTTTTTTTTTAATAGAAAAGGACAGATATTTTGTGTAGGAAATCTTTTATTGGCACAAATGGGCCTTATGTAAGAACTTCGCAATGGTTTTATATAGTTACCATCAGGAAGTTTTTCCTGATTTTCTGACTAAGCTCTTGCTCTAAGAACACAAAGCAGGTTGTGTAACTTAAGTAGTCCCCAGGACCCAGTCCAGTCAAAGGAAACTATGGCAGACTGACAACAGTCAACAATTTAATTTGCCTGAGGGCTAGAAAATCAGAGTAGTACAAGATCCTCTGAACATCAAGTGGCCTTAATAAATAGCCCCCTTCAGAGTCATTACAGCTGAATCTTGCTTTTCACTGTATTACACAGACACCAGGAGTCACTTAGGAGCTTGCCAGCTCTCAAATTGGCCAGCAAACCAAAGTCAATCCAATTGGAATTGGAATAGAAACATTTGCCAGAGTGAAGTGGACCACGGGAGATCAATAATATAGGTCCTGGGACAAGGGAAAGTTACTGTGTCTAAAGAAGGAAACAAATGAGAAAAAAAGTCCCAAATCAATTATTGCCAGGATCTGGGGAAAAATGAAATAGAACATGGAATAGCAAAATGGCAGCTGTGTGCATATGTGTGAAATGAGTAGACATAGGGAAAAATATATATTTACTATTTACATGCAGAAGACTAACTCCCACTCCACAATCACATAGCTCCTTTGATGGCTGTACATATGTGTAGAGAGGACACATGCACTGGATTCAAAAGGGAAAACAGTAAAAACCATGACAAGAGATGGAATGGTTCATTCCTGCAAATGCACCTTTCCAAAGAGCACAGAATGAGTAATGCTTGAGCAATCACCACGGGGCTTTGAAGAGAAACACTACCTCCATTTGCTGAGTGTACTTCAAATGCTAAATACAGGATTTGATAACCCATTCCTTGCAAAAATATACAGATAACAAGTAACATAAGCAGCAGCTAATGACTCTTAACCACCTGCTAGCCAGCGACAAACAGGTTGCCAAAAGATCAACTTTTGGTATGGTTCAATATAGTAACCCCTACAAAAATGGGATGCGAATAAAAATTGCAACTCCATGATAAGGCCAGACAGATTTCCAGGGATACACACACACACATATTCAAGAGAACCCCTTAATCACCCAGCTGTGACTTATAGCGCTTAAGGTGGTATCTACTGTCATGGATTCGAATCTACAGGATCAAATTTCAATAGTTTGCCTTTCAAATCACCTGATGATGATGTCTCAGATGCCAAAAGAGAAGAGGGCAGGGAAATCCCATTTTGAACACTGTTCGGTTTAGACCACAAAAGAACTATGCATTTTATGGCTTATTGCAATGTGTTCAGCAATTTTTCTATAGGTATCATCTCAGAGAGACCTGCCCTTCCAGTCACAGCAACAAGCAAAAGATTTCATTTGCTCTCTCCGTGTGCTCGAGTTAAACTTACTGAAGCAATGGGGTATCTTATCAAAGATTGCTAAGTTCGGAAGGGACCCTGGCAAACTAATGTTCTGCCAGTGACTAAAGCCAGAGTTTTTCTGTTTGTAGATCAGTCAGCTGCTAGAGCTAATTCCTCTATGAAGTTTAGATTGCCAAGGACCCCATCATTTTTAAGTTACGAGACTAATCTTGCTATCTTTCTATAGCCATATTTCTAATGACTGCAACTTCAAGAAATCCCGTGAACAATCTCTTCCTGGTCAGACAATCCTCATATCACTCGTGTGCCAAATTCAAGTCTTTGCAGTCTTGTTCACATCTGAGTGCAGATTACAAGCCAACAGCTATCAGCTGGCACAGCCTGCACTGCATACGCGCACTCCTTGTACTTCCTTGAACATGTTCACTGAGGCAACAGGATTTTCATGCACAAGGCACATGTTTAGCAAGCTTTCTGGTAATGCCTATTCATCATTGGTAGTGTCAGTGCAGAGACAAGTATCCTTCTTCAAACACACTCACTGAAACTATGCCAACATCAGCAAGACACTGTGGTTTTGTCCGTAGCCGTTTGCTGACTTCCTAATTTCATTTACACAAAGTGCAAAAATTTCAGCACTTTTTTATATAACAGGACTTATTAGAGCATAAAGTTGCTGCTATAAAAAAACCAAAAAAGTAAAAGTTGGAACTAATGGGTGCCTCTGAAATAAGAGCAGCAACTACTAAGTTAGCCTGTGTACAGTCAACTAGCAATAAAGATGGGTCTGCGACATGAGACGCCGGATCATTTGCTGACACAAATCACAGCAGCTCTATGGAAGAAGTTGTATTACATTGCATTTCTACGTGTCTACTAGTTTTGATGTGATGTTAATACAATTATTTGGACAAATAAGGACTAACTCAAGTCCCTGAAAACAGAAAGGAATAAGGATGAAGCCTTAGCTAACAGGCGTGAAACTAGTATAAGTTGCCTGAAATGGAGACCCTGCCCTGGAGAAGGTGCAGTGCAGCCAAGACATGATTTAGTACCTCTCAGGCAGGGTCACTAGCAGTCTCCTGTGCTCTCAGCAGAGCAAGCAAGCTGCCTCCTGAGCTGAGCCCTTCCAGGCAGGACAGCATCAGCCTCTGCCTTGTCCTGGGAGAGGACTTCTCCGCCAGGACAGTGTAAGGAAATATAAACAAGACACCTCCTCTAACAGGCACCGCTGTTCCCTAGCATAGTCTGGGGTCATATCCACATCTCCCAACCTTACAACCACTGCATCCACTCCGCAGAGGTGCGGCCAGCCAGGCACACTGCTGCTCCAGGGCTCCTCTGACAGCAGGAGCAGCACTGGGACACGCTGAGAGCTTACAGTATTCGCCCTGTTCTGTCTCAGAAATAACGTGAGCCAGACAGCCTGGCTGGCTGAGGAAGGGGTGCTATGGGGCAGTGCTAGGGAAGGTAGGAAGCCAGTGCCCAAATCAAGGCTTCTGAACGAGAATCAGAGCTCTGCCTTCAACCCACCCCATATCAAGGTGGGAGAAGGATGCAGTGACAAACGTACAAGTTTACTGCATCATCTTTGGTGATATGGATTTCATTTGAAACAAAACCTTCCCGTGCATCTCAACCCCCCCTCTCCAAATACTGACCCTGAAAGCCTCAATCTCTCTCTCTCACCCTCAGGGCTCCTTCCTTGACCTGCAGATCTACACCCCATCTTGGGAGTCTCTGGGCCACCACAGTCTGCAGCACATATTTTACCATGACATGCTCCTGCCCTAATCCTGACTTATGCTAATGTTGTTCTGGGATTGATTGTTAGGACAAACTGCTTATTGGTGTCTCTCCAAATCAATATTTCACTGCCTTCAAATGACTCAGTTGTCCTTCCCCAGAGCAAAAGCCCATGTGAAGTGCCCAGTAAGTTTAGCAGGATTTCAGTAAAGGCCAGCAGTGCAGATCCTCCAACACAGTCAGTCAATCAATCTTTATGGTTTTCAGTGGAGTTGCACTGATCTGCACTAGCTGAAGATTTGGACTAGCATCTTTCCCCAGTAGGAGCCTAAAGAAGCTGTTATGTTTTTTTCATGTTACCTGTAAAGCAAGTTCTGGTGCCATCTGGTTCTCACAACCACACGGAGCTGTAAAACAAAATCACCTCTTGATTAAAAGAGTTGCATTCAGAAATGCTGCACCTTGTACTTCAGCCATGTCCACAGAGGTCAACTCAATATTGCCTCCAAATCCTTCCTTGCCTCCCCTTGGAGGGCTGCAGTGGTGGTAGTAGTCACGCAGGCAGAACAGGAGAGTATTTCCCACCCCCATGTGTAGGGTGGAAAGCCTGTGGCTCTATAGGAATTTCCACTCACACCTGTGCCTGGGATAGGCAGGAGGTACCAAACAGCTCAGGGCCTCCTGCAACCCTGTGCCATCACACGGAGCAGAAAAACATAACTCTGCCTCTACTACTCTTGTTTAAAACATATGTAGAAGAGAATCTCTTGTCTACTCAAAGCAGACATCTGTGGGGTTGAATAAAAAGGTTAAACAATGACCTAAAGGTAATTTGGGCAGAAAAATAGAAAAGGCAGAAGGACATTATGTTTCTTTTGCTCTGGCAAGTCTTGTCTTCCAGTGGTTACCCTGGCAGACAGCACATAAGACCTCTGTCATGGCCAGATGATTTCCAGCAAATTGGACCTTGGCACTTTGAGTTTTAAGCTGGGAATACATATATCATTTCTCCACTGCAGTTCTCCATGGATTTTATAGCTCTGTGGAGATTGGTTGAAAGAGCCTAAGGATTTGTGAGCTTCTGCTAGCAGCTTTGATGCATTTAATTCCTTTTTTCCAGGCTCTCAAACTGACTTGAGTGAGCATCTTGGGAAATGGGCACAGTTATCTCTTCCTATCCAAAAGGAAACAGGTAGGGGAAAGCCAAGCACCCCTGTCAGAGCTAGCAATGGCTGGCCGAGAGAGCCAGCCTGCGCAAGTCCTGGGCTGCAGTCACTGGTGTCACCCCTCTGTGTACCACCCACTTCCACCTGTGACTACACCATGCGGTCAGACCAGGGGACGCCTTCCCTGCACACCGTGTCACCTCACTACTGATCTCAAGCAGCTCTGCCAGGTCTCTCTTCAAAGGAGACCACCCATCCCATTGCCCACGCAGACATTTAAAGACAGCCTAAGGCACCCCACAGAAAAGGAAACTATCAGGGAGACCTTCCACCGTTAAACAGCCATTACAGCCTTCTGCATCACCTCAAGCTTTTTGCAGCCACTCCAACCCTCTGCAAAAGGGCTCTCTTGCCCCAAGATACAAACATTCCACAGGCTTTTTTATAAACAAAGAAATAGCATATCTACAGGCGGACCCTCCTGGCCAACATCTCTACCCAAAGGAGTGGGGACAGCCAGCCCTGCTAGGCCAGTTTAATGTATAGAAGTAATATTCACTCACTGTAGTCAAAAATTCCACAGTCCCTCACACCCCTGCCTAGCTGAAGCATTATTCTACAGTCTGAGCATTCATCACAGCAAAAAAACAAACCTCTCCCCAACAGAAGTGCAGAAGGAGCTATATTCTCCAGTGGAGGTTTGCAACCAGGCAGATTTTTAATTAAGAGGAAAGGGCAGAATCCACAAAATGATTAAACATCTGCCAGGTGCTCACCCACTTGCCTGCGATTCCCTGCAGATGGCCAGCTTTTAACCATGACTCGCTCTGAAGGCAGGGGACCAGCTTTGTCTCTTCAGCTGACACTTAAAAGACATTACTGAAACAAACCCAAGCTTGTTTTCTTTCCTACTATGCATCATTAGATATCCTTATGAGCGTTCATACTTTTTAAAAAGTTAATTGCAAAATGGACAAATGCATTGGAAGGTGACTGCAGTACCCAGCTGCAGCACCCACCAGCCCTGCCTGGCTTTGCTGGGGGCACCCATGGGTGCAGCTCCTGGCTCACACCCTCAGATATGTCATGTCATCTGGCTGTGCCCGAATACCAAAGCTGTCGCTAGCCTCATTAAAAAAGCAGCTCATTTTAGGCCAAACCCGTCTACATGCTGAACACCAGTGTATTACAGGTGAGCCAGGGCCCCATCTTAGCTTGTTCGTAGCTGCAGAGGAAGCAGCAGGAGGTCCCGAGCCGTAGGTCTGGCTTGGCGCAGCCAGAAACACAACACGTTGCTGCACCCAGAACAAGCCTTTCACCCTGCCACAGGCATCAGCAGAGCAAATTAAGGGTTCAGGCTGCATCCCCTTCATACTTACCCAGTGCCCCAGCCAAATCCACACAGCACTGGGCAGCAGAGCTGGATTCGAGCTATATCAGGGACCTCTTGAGGACTACACCAAGCTTTTGAACATATTAAATGCTCAGAGCACACCCACCTCAGGGCAGCACACCAATAGGTTTGTTCTCTGTTTGTCCAAGTGACTTGTCTGCCCTGTCTCCAAAACAGCAGGAGGCATCACAGACCCCTCTGCAGGTCTGTGTTTGCTCCTGAGCACGGACTGCACCGGAGCACTCCCTGCACTGCGTTAGCACTCCCCACAATGTTTGCCTTTAACACCCTAGCTTGTCTTAAACCACGCTGGCTGTGCTTCTGTCAGTCTAGCTGCCTCGTTACACATTATTCTGTTTACACGCAAGCTGTTAGTTCTTTGTGCTGCTCAGTGCTGTCTTTGCAGAGCCTCTTCCCTGGGGATTCAGGTGTACCATACAAACTGCTTTTGGTTTATATCACCTCTCCTTTTTGCATTCAGTATCATGTGCTGCCCTATCACCTGCCAAGGAAGGACTTGCTCAAGCCAAGATGCTCTTACCACACCAGCTGTACACCGACACAGCAGCATTTACCACCCTAGGTTTGCACCAGACCTAAGGTTTTAACTTCAGGCAAAACCACCACAGCAACAGCTCAGAAACAGGGTGCAGAGGAATGATCTGGAGTGACCCTACTGCACTGACAGATGATGGCTGACCGCTGGAGGTAGGGGTACAGCTTGGCTCTTCCGTCCTCGTCAAGGCTGGCACAAGCTTCGCAGGTAGGTAAGTTTGCTATTTAAATGACTGCCACACCTTCCCCCAGAAACGAGCATTGCCAGTGGAGAGCTGGCTCTACACTGAAACCCTGTTTCCTCCCAATACTGTATTTCTCATATCAGAGCTTTGCAAGGAGTTGATAATTTACCACCAAATACTCATTTAAATATAAAGTGTTTTGAACATGCAAGGGCTCCTCTATACTTCAGTTTTAATCCTGATTTCTCGCATTCTGCAGCTGACAAAAGCAACGTGATTTGCTGCCCAAGCACACTGGCACATCACCACTTATCCAAAGGGTCTGGACAAAGGGTGGTGAAGGAGGAAAGCAGCATTTCTGGGTGTAGCTGTGGTTAGTATTTTCCCGTCCCTCTGCTCCCAAGACACAAAAACCCCTGACTTCTGTCCCCCTGCAGGGTGGCCAGCCTGGGCAAAGGACTGCAACTTCTTCCTAGTTTTTGTGCTCCAAGCCTGAACATTTAGCGTCCGTAAATGGGATTGATTCATTTGTTCTTCCCCTTCACCAAGCAGTGAGGTAAGAGCACTGGTCAGTGTCAGGTGCTCCTGAATAACAAATGCAGTTGGCATTGGGATTGCTAAGGCTGGTAAAGAAGAATTTATTCACACGGCAAATGTATTCTCAATCGGCACAGGTCAAGCACTGGAAAACACATTTCCAAAGGGGAATGCTTTTACTGTTGAAGCCTTCTTATTTCTTCACACAGAAATAGCCAGAGGATCCCATCAAGAGTCTTCAGAAGCATAGAAGAGTCTCTTAAGCAGTGTTCTTTGCTACTTGCTTTAGAAGGGGAAGCAGTAATTAAAGCTTCTCCCAGAGATGCTCTGAGCCTCGGAAGGTGAGCTGTAATGAATGTCCTGCCGGAGACAGTGGATCTGCGGGGCACCCCGCTCCCCTCCCTGGCAGCCCTGAGCAGCAGGACCCCCCCTCCGCACCCACCCCTCAGCCCACACCACGCACAGGGATCCGGCCCAGGGTCACCCACCCAACGTCTGTGTCCCATCTAAGACCTGGGTCCTCTCCCGTCTGTGTCAGCCTGTCCCAAAGGTTTGGAAGAGGTGGGAAGCGAGAAAGCGTTAAGTGAGAAATAACCAAGCGCTGAGCAGCGCCGGGCATCCCTTTGCCAGGCTGCGCTAGCTCAAGGCCATACACAGAGCTAAAGCCTTTGAAGGAAGTCTGTTGGGCAACTGAACAGCTCTGGAAACAATCACCACATTTTACATATTCTTCTCAGCCATGAAAAAATTCTAGGGGAAACATTTTTGTGAGCCCCATGTAACATCCACAGTGGCCGTGGGTTTCCAAGGGATGTCTGTATTTCCCCCGTCAGCACGAGACATGGCCCTCTCCTCTGTGAGGGACTTTGGTTGGAAGCTGCACCCTAGAACTGTTGCTGAAGAGAGAGGACAGAGCCTATGTATTGCAGAGAAGGGCTTCTGCTGCTTCTTTTATTGGCTTTAATTCAGTAAAGTCAGCTCTATTCAGTAAAGTACATAGAGATGCACCTAAATACTTTTCCAGTTTAGGTTGTTATGTGATTCACAGACCTAAATGTGAGTGAATTGTGTTTAAGGATCTGTCCTAACCAATATATGTAGAAGGTGCTAAGGTGTGGGTCCTACAGCAAGTTTATTTCTCCCCCACACAACGTGTCTGGTCCTGAAGCCAACTACTTTAATGTACATATCATGCTAATATTTAGGTCAGAAGAAATCACATTAAACAAATACAAACACCATTTGAATTTTTAGTCTTTATTGTGGTTGTATATTTGCCTTAAAATAAGCCTGATTCTCAGAAAATCCCAGGCACCTGCTCAATAAATTGGGGCACTTACAGTCTCAAGTTGGGCACCCAAAAAAGTGAGAAGGCAGGCATGAGCACTGCTGCTGAGCAGAGGTCTGGTAAAAGAACAAATGCTTCCCAGCTCCCAGACTGTAGAGAATTTGAGTAAAGTTCCTTATTATGTAAAAGTGAATTCATTTTAATTAAGATCATTTGACATTATTTCAGCTATACACAGCATTCATGTTATAAGCCCTGCTTAAATTATTTTAGCCAAACTAGTAAATCTGAAAATTCAGGACTGGATATAACCAATTAGATTTAGTGTATGATACACCATAATCTGATCAAACAGTCTCAAAGGATTTGACTGGTTAGCATTTCAAAAGCATAGGAGGTTTTTGAATAATTTATTCCATTTCTTTCAAGCTCATCTTTGTTAATTCATTATGTAAAGATAAGGCAGATGTTTTACAGAGACTTGTGCCATATCTATTTTACCTTGTATTAATCTGTTTCCAAAGACCCACCTTTGACAGACAGCTCAGCTGAAACTAACAGGTACTGAAAAAGCTTTAGGAGGAGCTGAGGGTGGTGGCTTTCAAAATTCAGGTCCAGAGATATGGGGATTTCCCCCACCCTCCACTTTCTGAGAAAGAAATTGTCATTTGCTTCTCCCTGGTTTCCTGTCTCTAGCCTCTCACCCAAGTTTAGTTTTAACACATCCACTCATGCTTCTGCTAGAAGCTACAACATTTCTTGCATCAAAATCTCTGGTAATGGAAACATTAGCTGGATTAAACAAATCCACACAACCACAGTTCAATCCGATAGAGGCATTTTTCACCCTGCCCACTAACAGGATTTGTGAGCTGGCATTTGCTCGCCCTGTTAATACCAGACAGTACGACCTCCTTTGCTATGACAGCAATAGTTTCCAGAGAGGTGGCTTGCTCCCCTGCCTGTGTCCCAGGAGGACACCTTCCACGGGTTATTTTTGCTTTGTTCTTGTTCTGCCCAGGAACAAATTATTCACCAGAGGGTTTGAATTCCTGTAAACAAACTTTACTGAGTTCATTTGGATAAGGGCACACATTCTTTACTTGATCTCTTTTCTGAGATCTCAAGGCAGAAGAATAACCCCCCAGGGGCTGCAAAACCACATCTTTTGGCACAGGTCCCTCTTCTCCCACCCTGAACTGAGCAATGGCACCAGCGTAGCCCTGTGCCCAAAGATACCATTAGGGATGCAAAATTGAAGCATAACCTGCTCTTACTTCACTGTAAAACGTTTTTACTTTGATTCCTTTTGCAGCTTAAGCCAGATACAAAGGGTATTTTTGTCTCACTAAACTGTTTTTAAGCACTCTTACCCCAATTGTAACCGCATGTTTGGTGACAGGTTATTTCTTTTTGTAATGGCCCTTCTTCAGGAGAATGTGCCCATAATATCAACCTCCACATACATCTGCATTATAACTCCCTGTATGTTATTTTTTAATATGTGCTGCTATTCTGATTTTACTCCAAAGAACCAGCTACCTTGGGTAGTACAGCTGGGTACTGCACACACTGAGACTGACCATAAAGTAGGTCTCGGCACAGAAAAGGAGGTCGGCCCCAGGAACCAACCCAACGCGACGCACAGCACACTGCTTGGTGAGAGGCACTGTGCCCCACGTGGCCAGCTGAAATTACTTGGTGCATGAAAGGAGGATTAAGAGTCAAATATACTCACATCAGGAAACAGATAGGAGCATCCTTTTGAAATACCTGCTCTACCTGAAGAAAAGCTTCCAACAGCAAATTCAGAAGTGTTTCTCATGCTAGGAGCCCACTTCAGTCTTGGGGATTTCCTGATGAGCTAAACTGACAATCACTGAAATAAGGGTGTGGAGTCACTCTGAAAATACAGAGTTCTGACTGTCAACACAGACTAACAAGCAAAGTTTCAAGGACAATGTCTGAAGAGTCCTAGCTATCTAGGGTGCTTCTCAGCATTTCCTTACTACCAGTGTCAGAAGAGACATGATATTCCTCAGCTGCACCAAGAGAGGATTTGTCTCCCAGTAACAAGCACTTCATGACAAACACCCAAATCTAATGGCAGGTTTCCTCACCTTTGTTGGCTGGTACAGAGTGACAGAGAGCACCAGATGACACAGGATTTCTGTTCCCATCCCTTTACCCCCCTCAAAGAAAAGCCTCATTAAGTTCTGATATAAACTCAGAAGTTTACCACTGTAGTACATTAACCAAAACAGAGCCAGGTTAATATCTACATTTAGATACCAACTAGTCACCGACTGTGGTCACCTGGAAATCTAGGGTGAAATTCATCTCACCTAACTTTAAGTGGCAAATAGTTACCACAGTCTAAACAAGCAGGTGCAGTTCAGACACATCCCTTGGGCTATGATGGATCTGGAGCTGTTTCTCTCTACTGGCTAGAGAAGGACTGTAGACAACTACCTTAAACTTAGCAGTGTCTAAACTTAGGATAATGTGAAACCCACTGTTCTTCAGC
The DNA here is from genome assembly GCF_964188355.1 of Buteo buteo. Lineage (NCBI taxonomy): Eukaryota > Metazoa > Chordata > Aves > Accipitriformes > Accipitridae > Buteo > Buteo buteo. The sequence continues at coordinate 9,427,528 of NC_134197.1, forward strand.
TGGAACAGTGATTAAATTCTGCAAATTCTGCACATTCATACTGCAGTTGTCTGCAAATAGCACTACCGATGTATGCAAGCAAGATTATGGTCTTGCCCATGGAGTCAAAAAGGGAAAGAAGATATTACTTTGAGATTTCCTAAGAAGACAGAACACTTCTGCTGCAAAAGATGTCCAAGTATGCCAGGTCAAGAGATTTATACACAACTTGAAGAGATGTTTGCTGGAACTGAAGGCTACTTGAAAGCAAAATTGTACTAGCAAAAGCTACAAACATCTAAACAAGAACTCTGTGACCCAGCAAGCACATTTCATGAATAAGCATTACTTCTCTAAGTGAGAGTTGGGCCCATCAGAGGAAGTTCCTGCTGTTTCCAGTTCAATACTGTCCTACCCAACAATCCTTCATGGGAAAACAGCTATTTAAGCATCCTTTGAAGCAAGGCTGATAGTGCTTCCTATCACAGGTTATGCCAAATGTCTTCTCCACTATAAATCATTGGTAATTTTTGAGGGTCAGCGGTTAAAGTTTGGCAAGGCTACATGGTGAGCATCTGCACCAAGCATAAAAATTTCTATATGCAGGCACATAGTAAGATGGCATTAATGCATACCTGTGGCAGTGCTCATGTGCACTATTGATCTAAAAAAGAAATCCAGTGATAAAGCTGGAATGGTCCCAACATCTAATACTATTCCTTAGTAATCTAGAATAATTTTTTTGAAACAATAATGAGCTTTGAATTAACTCATTAACTAGAAAGCAAATTCTGATCCAGGAAGTTGATTTTATCTTGATTCCCTTTTCAAAACCATCTGGATGTAAATCACATAGATAAACTAGTATCAAAAATACACAGCTATTACTAATTATGGTATGCTGTGCTGTTTCTCCAACCACCTGCTAGTGATGACACAACATTACTCAAGAATAAAGCTTGATGAATAATTTTTAGACTATTTTCTTCAGCTTGCAAATGATCTCTGAGCAGATTTCCCACCCCCCCCATCTAACTTGATATTTAAAATTAGTCACAATGGTTTTGGTGACTAATTCCTGATCCATAACTTGTTTATGAGCACTGCGTCACAAGTGTTTGAGATTTGAAATTCAAATCTTTGGTGCACAGTTTAGATTTGACATGTAACTCAATAGTGGTTTACTCCCGGACTAGATAACACCACAATCACCATCCCAGGATGAATATTTGCATTTGTATACTTAAAGCTCACTTTCTACCAACTTGTAGTGGTTCCTTATAGCTTGCTGCACCTTCATAGACCATTCAAAGAATGCAGAAACAGTGCAAACATTAAGGAAGCCTGTGGGTTGGAGGAAAAGGTGGGAGAGGTAAGGAATTGCCTGAGTTTACTGCTATTTTTGAATATACTCTTGTAAAGCCAGAAACAGAGTCACCTATTCCTAGCAATGCTTCCAAACAACACATTCACCACTGGATCAACGTAACATGAGACTTCACAAGCACCTGCAAAGGCAGAGACCTTCTGGAAACAACCGTTCTCAGCACTGTTCATCTCACAGCCATCTTCCTGCATAAATAAGAACGGACTTGTTAAGAAAGAGCACTAACCCCATAAGTCACACATGTGCACTGTTCACTGGATGAGAGCTTCAGCTTCCTCATATCTCCCATCTTTTAACCACCATGACATGCACTAGTTTCATTTTGAAGGTGGACATATTTGAAAGCACAACATATACAAGCAAGGCATGTTCCACATGGGAGACAGCCTGCTGAACTGAAGCAGGAGTATTTCTACAATCGCCCCAGCTGTTTAGATGCAAGCCTACATTTTGGGAGAGGGTTATCACACTGTCGGTCAAAGGAGACAACATATCCCTCTTCCTCTGTAGGCCCCTTCCAGTACAGCACGGGAAGTCTCCCAGTTTCCATCCCCCTCAGTTCCATCCAGCCCTGTGCAACCAGAACTACAGCCATTATCTGTTGAGTTTCAAGGCATCTTAAGGTCAATCTTTTTCCTCTTGGTTTATCTTTTTTTTTTTTTTTTAAAAGACATTTGCTTCCTCTCGGTCAGGCTCCCATGGAAGAGTTTCCAGTCACCATGGCCAGGAGAGCAAAGATCACTACAAATTCTGTGATTTCAGAATCACCCCTTGCTAGCTGGCCGACTCCCTAACCCATGTTTTTGAGATAGCACGCTCCATGCCAAGGAGCAGTCAGCACAGGGCTGATCCCTAAGGGAAAGATTAGGTGGGAGCCGAGGGTGACCCCAGGGCAGCAGTGTCCTCACCCACCATCACACAGTCCCACGGGCTCCAAACACCGTGAGGAGAAGGAAGCAGGTGCTGGTATCAGCATCCATCAGCAGTCCCAGTGTGTGGCAAGGTTTTGGTAGTGGGGGGTTACAGGGGTGGCTTCTGTGGGAAGCTGCTGGAAGCTTCCCCCATGTCTGACAGAGCCAGTGCCAGCCGGCTACAAGACGGACCCGCCGCTGGCCAAGGCCAAGCCCATCAGTGATAGTGGTAACGCCTCTGGGAGAACAGAATTAAGAAGGAGGAAAAAAGCTGCACAATTGCAGCTGGGAGACAACAGTCCTGCAGACCCCCAGGTCAGTGCAGAAGGAGGGGGAGGAGATGCTCCAGGCACCGGAGCAGAGATTCCCCTGCAGCCCGTGGGGAAGACCCTGGTGAGGCAGGCTGTCCCCCTGCAGCCCAGGGAGGTCCACGGGGGAGCAGATCTCCACCTGCAGCCCATGGATGACCCACACCAGAGCAGGTGGGTGCCCGAAGGAGGCTGTGACCCTGTGGGAAGCCCACGCTGGAGCAGGCTCCTGGCAGGACCTGTGGACCCGTGGAGAGAGGAGCCCACGCTGGAGCAGGTTTTCTGGCAGGACTTGTGACCCCGCGGGGGACCCACGCTGGAGCAGTCTGTGCCTGAAGGACTGCAGCCCGTGGGAGGGACCCACGCTGGAGCAGTTTGTGAAGAACTGCAGCCCATGGGAAGGACTCATGTTGGAGAAGTTCATGGAGGACTGTCTCCCGTGGGAGGGACCCCACGCTGGAGCAGGTGACAAGTGAGGAGTCCTGCCCCTGAGGAGGAAGGAGCAGCAGAGAGTGGCGAGCTGACCCCAACCCCCATTCCACATCCCCCTGCGCTGCTGTGGGGGGAGGAGGGGGAGAGGGGCTAGGTAGAGAATCTGGGAGTGAAGTTGTGTCTGGGAAGAAGGGAGGGGTGGGGGGAAGGTGTTTTAAGATTTGGTTTTATTTCTCATTACCCTACTCTGATTTGATTGGTAGTAAATTAAATTAATTTTCTCCAAGTCAAGTTTGGTTTGCCCATGACAGTAATTGGCAAGTGATCTCTCCTGTCCTTATCTCGACCCACGAGCCTTTTGTTATATTTTCTCTCCCCTGTCCAGCTGATGGGGGGACTGACAGAGCAGCTTTGTTGGGCACCCGGCATCCAGCCAGGGTCACCCCACCACCCTCAGACAGATACACTTCACTGTCACTAATATCAGCCAGCCCAACTACACATCTTCAGAGCTCTGGAGCAGAGGCCTTAGAAATAAAAGCTGCCGTCTTCTAAGTGCTTTTCCCTGCCAGGCCATCAGCTTTGCCCATGGGCTTCCCAGCCATCCTCAGACTGTGTTGCAGAACTTGGTCATTACAACACGCAGTGCTACAGACCTGCTTGTAACTTTTAGGCAGCCATCAACTTCAGGTTCATCTTCACGTACTCCTCTTGTTTCGCAGGCACATTCTGAAGGAAGCTTAAACTCAAGAGAGGCACCCACAGGAGAAGTACTTTCAACCTATCCACGTGGAGCAGAAAGCTGGGAGAAATAAGTGCTCCAACTGGGATCACGGAGCTGAGCATTGAGAAAAAGCACAGCCACTGCAAATGATGGGGATCACACCTGCTGCCCCCAAGCCTCCACAGGCAGTGACACTATCTTGCAATCAAATATTTCTGGAAACTAGCCTGTAGCTCAAGGTGGATTTAAAAAAAAAAGTAAAAATAAAAAAAATCACCAGACAGCACCCCCTGGCCTCTATTTTGCAGGAGGTCTGCAGTACTCTAAAGGGATGATAAATGAGACTTAGGAGAAAGAGCTTGCACTTTCAATACACAACAGATTGGCCAAACAGTAGAAGAAATAGCTTGTGATGCAGCTGTAGCATCTGCCCCATCAGATTGTTACCTACGTTTTGTGTAACAACATACTGCACCTGAATGCTCTGCACCATGTTACATCTCAGTCCACTGATCTTGCAGGACTGGTTATTTATACAGGGTGGCACAAGTGGATCATAAAGGTTCCTCCAGCCTGAAGTTTATGAATGTCTCATCATAGAAGTTTCTAGAACTGCCATGTTCTCCTGACTGCCCTGCCACAGGTATTTTGGAGCATGCAAAGATATGCCATAACCAATATTAAACTCAATTATTAATTAAAACACCAGAGGATAGTTAAAGTTCAGTTTTAATTTTGTCCTATTAATTATGATTAAAGTGTTTTTCACAACTTGCTAGTAGCATTTTCTTCATAAGTGCAGTAATTTCACTCATTAGTTTTCATCTGCAAGTCAGCCTCACTTACACCAGCACTCGGGCTTGCCTTGTAAAAATAAATGAATAAAAAAGAGTAACCAAAGCCACCCTTTCCAATGAAAAGTTATCCTGTGATTCTACTCAGGAGGTTAATTTAGCCATATGCTCCCAATTTGCAGTTCTGTCCTAGGGAGATGAAATGCATGGTCAAATTTCTTACAAGTTTCAGTAAGACAGGACCACTGATAGAAGATTTGACTCAAAGAGGGGGAAAACCCCTAAAAGATAGCTTAACACTCCAGTGGTTGCTTCAGATATACTCACATGTTCTGCCTGTTTCTCAACTATGTAAAATAGTTGTGTGCTTGCAAGTTGCTTGGACAGAAAAATCTAGGAAGTTTTTTGTCCTGGTGTTCCTGGGGTGAAGTGCTCAGGTTTCCACCTTCATGGTGATGTTTGCCAGCAGCGCGCTAGATCTTTAGCTATCTGTCAGGGTGACTCACACAATTAGACTTCTGGAGCCCTTCTCATAGCCCAGGAAAGCTTTCAGGAATGCAGGTCCAGGGCGAGATTGTCCATCCCATCTGTTAACCCACTCAAAGGACCTGGCAGAGACAGCTGAGCACAGCAAAGAGAATACAGCTCTCCTTAAAACAGTGCAGGCTACGAGTCCTCCACACTCATCTCATTAAATCTCAAGTTTAGAGGAGGGGGAAATACCCTAGATCAATGAAAATGAGCTCAAGAGAAGATATGTTGGTCTGATATCCAGGCAAGAGAACCAGGTAACATGGGACTTACTGAGACTGACTGCTAGTCCTGTAATGGCACAGCAGGAATACAGAAAGCACTGGGCTAGCTCCTGTTGGATGTTACTCACCGGGAAACTCAAAGCTTCTGCCTTCCTTTGCATGACCTCTTTATCCCCAGATCATAATTTATTGCGTCCTCCTTACCAAGGAGAATTTTCTTTAATGGAGAATAAAACAAACTAGGTTTTAAAATCATTTTGGAAATAAAATGCTACATCTGGCACAGTTAGGCACTGACAGCACACATTTTACTGGCAGCAGCAAGAGGCTAAAACAAGGATAACAAATGGGAAAGGATAAAACCCAACAGGTGGAGGAAGGACCTTGGGCTGTAAATTTGTTTCCTGTTGCTGTGTTTAACCCCAAGAGAAAGGTGAAAGCGAAGAACTGGGGCTTGGGTGGCTCTGTGGGACCAGGAATAGGATACAAACTGTGGCCTCCAGATAAAGGCTTGCCCTGCAACACCAGGGCAGCGGTCACAGGTTTTACTCCATGCAGTGCTGGGGGAACCACAGTCAGGGAGCATTTCTGGTCCCAGCTCAGTTTCTTGCTTACACACCTCTCACTAACACTGTTAGGGGATACTGGGACCTGCTCTGTACCTTCCCAGCCCTCACCACCCACTGCCTGTCCCCAGGGGAATAAGGACCCAGACATCAGACCATTAACTGCTTTAAATAAACACTGCATTAGTTTAAATCATTAGGGAGAGGCTGGGTTTCAATTGCCTTTTAATTTCCTCTCCTACTTGTCCCTGCCACCCCATTTTATTTTTTTGCTCCATTTTGCTCTCTTTATGCTGGTATGAAACATGTTTTATCATCTCATTTGCTAGTTTCCATTTCTCTGGGAAAAGTAAGTGTCGTGCCAGAATATCTCCCCGTTCACATGGTCTGTTTCATACAGTAAAAACAGCCAGACGACAAAGTGCACAGGGTACCATACATCTTGGGCAAAGACGTCCTCATAAGGCACAAGGTGAAAGGCTCCGGTCTTCACTATAAATTGCAAACTACTGTAAAAGGGCCTGAGGGGGGGAAGGAAAGAGAAAGAGAAACTCATCTCATTTGTTAGACCTCTGCGGCAGCTGCCTAACTATTATTGGCTTGGGAAATTACTGTCAACGCGCCCAGCTCTCCAGCCAACTCATTCAGTGACGTTACTCCTACTCGCAGTGTTTCTCACAGAGCTCAGGAAGAAAGTCTGTGCTCACATCACTGAGCCACATACCTACCACCAGCACCTGGCCTGCAAGAAAGACCGGTTACTGCAGCAAGCTAAACGCAGAGCGGAGTATTATTGACTATCAGCAAAGGAAAGTTAACAAGTGACCGGCTTAAGAAGAAATCCTTCACCATCCAGACCATCCAGAGCCAGTAGCTCAGCAGTAAGAGCAGCCTAAAGGAGGTGCTGCAGATCCAGCACAGGCGAGGCAAGAGCAGCACTGGGCACGTTAGTGCAGGAGGTGAGACCAGGTGCCCCTTCTGTTCTCAGCAGAGCAAGAATCCACCAAGAGACAGAACTGGACCCAATCTTTGTGCGACACCATCTTCAGCTCCATAAATTCCTCCTCTCGTGCTGGCCACGTGAAGCGCACAAGCCCCCTGCAGCTCATTCTCTGCCCACAGACCCCACCACCAGTTAGTCTTAATCGGCGGAGCCACCAAAACTGGTGCGAACACAGTCCCACACAAGACCTATGGCAAGCCTGGGACAAAAAAAGAAAAGACAGTTCTTAAAGTACTTTGGGTCCAGTCACCAGAGCAACAAAAGCCCAGCTTTTCACAAAATAGCTTAGGGATTGAACTGAAAGCCAGGAGAGAAGGGAAAGTAAAAAGCCGCAGAGAACAGCAGTTGAGTTTGGAAAAGTCAGATGAGAAAGCAGGTCTTTGGCAAAGGAGATCTCAGCTTACCTCTGCATGAGCCAGTTCCTGCTGATGGCCTAAAAACCATGTGTATTGGAGAGAGGAAGGAATGGGAGGAGCTGGAGGCCACAGATCATGCAACAGAAAGCCTTAGTGAGGCCAGAAGCCTTGTTGATGCCCTCAGCTTCAAGGGCGACTAACCCACAGGACAGGAAACACTGCAAAGAGATACCTGCACACCAACATGCACCATCTGCTTCTCCCCTTCTATTACCTGTCTCTCTGCAAGCTGAAAATGGCCACTTCTAATGAGCTGACACATGCCAACACACTAGATTGAATATATACAATGTTTTCCATGAGATGGTGAACTAGTAATCACAAACAAGATGCATGCTCTTAGGTTGCATGTGCAGAACATACAACACACCACAAATAAAGTTACATGTCTGTATTTTACCCGCACATCACTTATCTTAAACTGTGTGAAAATTGTCCTGTACCAGAGACGCCAACTATGATCATTTGCATGTCAAGGCTATAGAAACAGGGTCTTTCCCTCAAAAGCATATGCTCAGAAACAACATAATTAAAGTGTCTCATTTTCGAAGTAGCTGGGTCCCCACACGCACCTTTAAATATGAACCTGGACTTCTCCAGGGCTTTACACATCGAGGGCTTCTGAAGAGCCAGAAAGTCATCAGAACAATTTGTTCTTGGGGAGTACAGCCCTGATGCCATAGGACCATCCAGATTTCATTAGCGCAACTCCCATTCAGTTAAGAGCACCACTGACCACCAATCTATAAACCACACATCCATGCTCTAAAGACAGTAACAAAGCTTGTAGTGCTTACAAGCCACAAACATTAAATTGTAGGTATTGTTTATTTAAAAGCATCACAAGGTTCTCATTTGTGTGATTAACGACCTGCTCAGTTCTATAATCAAATGAAAAGCCCGGATCTCTGCTGACCCCAAAACACTTAAAACAATCAGTAACAGCTAAATAAGAGCTGTCCTCCATTTTACTTTCCTATTTTACCTTTCCATATAGCTTTCTCCCCTACACAGCCCCCAGTGCCCCAGCAAGATGACATGTCTTTCCAGGTCCTTAAAAGCATTTTCACAGACCTATTTTTAAGTCTACTAAAGTCACCTTGTTAATTGGGTCTTCTTGGCTTCCTCAAATGACCACTGCCGAGGATGACTTCACTGGGGGGAGGGATTTGACTGCTTATGTGGGCATTCACAGAGCACAAAAAGTTAGCAGAACAAACACCTCTGAACTGAGTCCTGATGCTCTATTACACATGGTGTTAACATCAGCTAGGATATATTTGGGGTTCAGGACTCAGTAAGCACCTGTGTTGACAAGGAAGGCTAAATAAACAGCACATGCTCAAGGTGATATTGCAAACATGGCATCTTAACCTCCTTACCATCTTCCCTAACAGCCAGGGAAATGCTATGCATGACTCAGGTGTAAGAATCGAGCATTATACCTGAGCTAATTTTAAACTACCTCGAGCTGGAATTAATACAAGCCAGCCAGAACCGGAGGGAGCCTGGCTGGCAAAGCCCACCTGGGGAGCAGGGCCTGTATCTGACAAGTTACCTTATGCTGGTCTCTGCTGCTGCAGCCATGCTGCTGGCAATAAATCAGCTGGCCCTGACAGAGCCCACTCAGGGAGGCCAGCACAAGCTGCACTGACTCCTCTGGTGACAGCCTCAGCAGGTCCTGCGATGGCACCATTTCATATTTGTCCTCAGACCCACCGTCCTGATTCATCGTGTCAGCTCTGATGAATCACCAGGTTCATCAAGGCAGCAGGACAGGAGACTGCATTAGCTCTGTTTGCTTGCTCTCATCTTACCTACTCCTCTGGGAAAGTTTTGAGCCTCCTAACTCTTGCCATCAGCTGTCAAGATAATTAGAGTTATTGTTTATTGCAGCAAAACACTTTGACTAGCATCCTTGTAAGAGTGCAGAGCTACTGTCCTGTGGCAGAACTGGAGAAAAGCGTATAGTGCCATTAGTTTCAAGGCAGGTAGAGAAGAGCAGGGATGTTATGCCTCCTTTGGCTTCCCCTTTACAGTTCTTATTTAACAGATGACGATGCATTTTCTTGAGTTTAGCTTTATCTTAAGTGGGTCAGACAGTTGCTGACTGCTGTTTCTTGATGCGATGCTCCATCCGGAGAGGGAAGAACAAAGCCAAGCAAAGCTTAGTAGGAAGATGCATTTAGCACACCTTTATAAAAAGCCCCAGCACCAGTTTTGGGAAGTGTCACCAGAGCTTTTCTGACTCCAGCCTCAGGAGTTTTGCTAGGTCGTTGCTTCTCAGTCACACATATTACAAAGCAAGAACAGACATGAATGGCTTAAAAATACCTTTCCACAGGTCAGCATTGCTCCTTCCCCTGGGTTACATCTGAGCTTTCCTGTTCCTTATCTGTAAGAATCTACTCCCCAACTAATGTTTTGCTATGGCACAAAACCCCCAAGAATAAGAACAATTCTGCAGTAACGAGGACAGACCTGCTTACATAAGAAAATGCAAGAGAATGAAGCTTGCCATTTCAGCTAAGAAAATAATGTTCTGAAAGACTACATTTGGAACCAAAGTTGTAGTACCTGCTATAGCTTAAAGAATGCTTAAGGTGGTGTGAGATACCATCAGCTGGTTGTGTTCATCCAGGATAGGCAGGATTTTACTTTAATCTCAGTTCTTTCTCCTCCATGCAGAAAATGAATACCTTTCCCAAAATGCAAAGGTGACATGGAAAGTTTCAGCTGAAATGACTCAGCTCTTATAAAATTACAATGAACCCAAACCCTACCCAATAAAGCAGCAAGTGTCTGGTAACCCCATAGAGTTCTGTTTTTCAATAGATGACATGGCACACAACATCTGACCCCTGAGCCCAGGATCAGAGTCTAACAAAGACACTATCCTGAAAAAGTCACAACCCTGCTCTGCTCCATATTTCCAATATGCATTAACAGGAAAACAACGCACAGTATCTGACCTCTCCAGATAAATTATTCTAATTTAAATGCACTATAAATCTCCAGCTTGGATGCAGTCAGCCTAAAGGGCTGTCTTGAAGAGCTGCGCTTCTACCACCTTTTCTCCCACTCAGTACAAGGCTGGTGGAAATGCATCTCCTAAGTATTTTTCACCCTAGCAAGATATGGAGGAAAAAATGGACCTCATTTTAAGAGGCATCCTCATCAGCAACAAAAAGATCTATGTTCAATGGATATTTACTGCTTATAAAGAAAATATAATTAGCTGGTCTGCGCTGTGCAGATTAGAGATTTTTCAAAGGTTTAAAACTGAAGCTGGCACAAGCCCAAAGACACTGTAGTTAGTTAAAAGACAAGAAGTAGGAAGAATTTTAATAATAGAGGTGCATTAGTCCATTCCTAATTAACAACATGATGGGATTCACACTATAGCAGGGTGACTTTGGGTAGGGAAAACACGGTCTTAGTAGTAAATAAGTGTTTATATTTTATTTGTATTTACACTTGGGCTCAGCATAGCAAAGCACACCCAGAAAATACAAAGAGAACACCAGAGCTCATTAATGCTCCACCAGTTTTTGCAGTCCCCATTTTCTCCTATTCCTCTGCAAGGCAACACCAACCTCTCCGATGTGGCACCATCAGCCCTAAGCTCTACACCTTGCCAGGGTTTCAGAAGGACCATCAGGACATGGAGCTGAACTGCCTGGTGATTCTGTGAGCGGCCTAATTCCCAATCACAGAGCCAGAAGCATCCAAGCCCTCTCTACATTTGCACTGAACTCTTTCTATATAAAGCCACATTACAACTAGCAACAGCCAAAGCTCCTCCAGCACTTTTTACTAAGAGAAAGGAGAATAGGGTTGCAGAAACCTTCTGCTTAATTGCATCTCCATGCTGCAGTGACCTGCCATACCCTGCCCACGTTGAAGGCAGTGGGGTGGCTTGATCCTTTAAAAGATACTGGCTCTCAGTGCAAGATGAGCATCTGCAATTAGCAGCACGTATCGGTTTCATCCATCTCCAGCGCCCAGGGGAGCCGACTGTCAGAATAGCTCCAGCCGTTTTAATAAAGCTCAAACCTGCTGTCTAAAGGTTAGTCCCCTTCTAAACCACACTTAAACACTTCAGGTGGCCAGGCTTTGTGGGCCACTTGCACAAAGGACTCGGCTTCCCTCATCCCTTTGTGATTTGAGGGCACAAAGTGAATAAAGAAAGAGGCAGAGCTACTGGGGCAGCCCCACTAAAGGGCAGCTTCCAGGCTGCAGAGGGAGGTGGAGACATGAAGGAGGTGACCTGCACGCAATAGCAAGAGCTGCTGAACACCTCCATGCACCTCCAGCAGAATGGAAATCAGCTCCTACAGGCCACCTTCCCTCTGCCTTCCTCTTGGGCAGACCAACCCCAGCTCCCACATCCCACTCAGTCCTCCAGCCCCGTGGTGCAACGTCCACAGACCCAGGGAGAGCGACTTGCCTCAGGACCAGCCGTTGCATTCCCACAGGTCTGTCCGCCCACTCAGAGCCAGCTCCCCATTTGGCTCTTCCATTTGCGACCGAGCAGAGAAGCAAACCTCAGCAGGGTTACATGGCTGCATAGCTACTAGACCTGGCCTGGAGAGCTCAGAGTGAGGGACTTGGACTCCGTTCCTAGAGCTAAGTCACCCACTGCCTTTGACATGGCTGTCTGCAGGAGGTCAGTTCAGGGCAGCGCAGGCAGGAGGAGTCCCCCCGCCACTTTCCAGAAGGCAGCAGTTTCTTGTTCTATCAAGAGATTTCATTAGCATAACATGGTGCCACTTCATTAATGTATGATTCAATGCCATCAAAATCAGCCTTTAATGATTTCTGCCAGCAACTGCCCTCCAGCACACAATCTCTTCAACAGGATCTTTTGCCATCCTCCCTCTAGACATTTCCTCACCACTCTTCTAGTCATTGCCATCTTTAGGTAAGTTTATAGTTTGTTACTAGCCCTGAATAAAATACCCACCTGAATGAAGCTTGAAGAAAACACCCTTGCTAGGTACTGTAAGGGAAGGCCCATCAGGCTGCAACAGCCACCATCCATTCTCTGGAAGCATTTCGTGGCAGCACAGGGTAACCCTTGAAGCACCGCACAACCCCAGGTTTGTAGAAATGGGGCAGGTTAACATAGCTACAGGGAAGGCTGAGCGGGGAAGCCCATTTGCACTTGCTAGTTATTGACCCACCATCACAGCAGGAAAAGAGTACAGACACCTGGGGCTGGCACTCTCTGTACTGGGACCAAACCCAGCAGTATCAAAAACCGCTCTCATTCAGAATATTTCCTGTATATATACATTGGCTTGTGGCAATGAAGCTTCCACTGACTTCTGAATAGAGGGTCAGGGCTGAATTTTAAATAGCACAATCAAATCACTTGCACTGTAGCATCCTATAAAGAATATCTCAGTGGATAAAAAAAAAAATAAATCAGAAGACAATACTGAAGTTAATACTAATCTAATGATGGACGGTACAACATAGAACAATACTTAGCAAATTGGTACACACTGTAACAATGGAAAGTCTAACCAAGTTAGATTGGGGGGGGAGGGGGTGCCAGTCATAAGGCAACAACAGAATTAGGTGCAGCTTCTCAATGAGGTACCATCCTCCCAAAAACAGGCAGTCCATCTCACATGTCAAGCACGGAGCATTCATACTAGTTCAGACCAGACTGATGGGCAGCATTTACACTTCTCAAGGTCTTTTCACCCGTTTCCCATCTTTTTCATCTGAAAAGAGGCACAATTCAAAAGGACAAGAGGTAAAAATGGGACAGCATCTTAATGCGGAGAATGGGGAACATCTGCATAAAATGAGATTGCAGAGGCTTTCAGCGGCACAGGTTGTTTCTGGGTAGACCAGGATGGCTGCTGAACTATTGATTTCAGTGCATCAGAGCCTAAGTGGAACAAGACTGGATATTTTTGAGACAGCGGCCTTGACAAGACCATTATTTCTTTTCCCTTTACCCTGAAACACCAGGACATGTGTGCTGTGCAACATCCTGCTGAGGCTAATGCAGCTGCCAGACACCACCACCAGCACTCCATGGGGAAGCTGAGGCATTTGTGCTCTCCTTGGACCCTCCATTGCCACAATGGGACAAGCGCCTGGTGCTTTGCGTGGCTTAGGTAAAGTACCCCTGCTGTCAAACCTGCCACCCTCAAGCAAGGCCCCAGGGACCTCAGGATCAGCTTGTTTAACTCAAGCCTCTTCTGTACAGACCACTGCAGTGCAGCTCTCCAGCAACACAAGCCACAGTGTCTACCACCGTATGCTGGCTTCGCGAGAGTGATGGTCAAGAACAGTATCTTTCACATGCTCCATGCCTCACCACGCTAGAAGATCACCTTCCACCCCTCGATGAAGGCTGAGATGCGGAGATACATTTCCTTGATCTATCGAACTAGCAGAAAGCTTTTCATTCAAGAAGATCCAAGAAGTCAGGGCTGGATTACCTGGGCTCTGCCTCTGGTAATAAAGGATTATACATTAAGAACCAACAGCAACTTACCATTGCAAGATACTCACTGCCCATGCTTCTCCTGAGGACCAGCTGAAGGGAAACTGGCCCATGACAGATGTTCGCCATGTTAATGCCTGGAAGGCTCAGATGCTAAAGATACGCATGCACACAGCACAGGTACCTGCATGGAGCAACACAGGTTACAGGACCATCCTCTGGGAAGCTCACCCTGCTTCTCAGAAAACACAGCAACAAGGAAGCATTCCCAAGTTTTTCCCCTGGGGTCTCATTTGAACACTTGTTTCCCTAGAGCTAAGGTTCATACCCAGCAATGCATTTGTAAAGAGAGGAACTGCACAGCAGACCGGAGAGCTCAGGTGAGCTTGGACAAGGAGGCAACACCCAGCAAGCTGAAATTCCCTTGGAAAATAGCAGCTACAGACTCACCAGTCGGCGCCACTGACACCAGGCAGCACTAAATACTGCCACCAGCACACACAAATTAACAGAGTTCCGATTTCAGTGTCTCTTCTGCACTTTTTAGATGAAATAACCTTTTGGTATAAGGATGGGTCAGTCTGTCTAATCAATTAGGGGTTAAGCAAAGAGCAAAATGGGAAGAAAAGATGAACAAACAGTGCCAATTATTTTTTCAGCTCATTTCAGATTCTTTCCATCCCCACCCACGTCTCTAGCTCTATCCCTTGCAGCTTCTAGCATTTTTCCCCACCATCATGCATCACTTTTTATCACTCCTGCCATTTGGTTTCTCAAGTCCTCCTTGTCTAATTAGTAAAAACTTTATCTGTCTTTCCCCAAAACAAAGTCTCAGTGAACTATTTCGGAAAAGGTGCCAAAGAGCATATCTTTCTGCTGACAGGCGAAGTCTGAGAAACTGCCTAATCATGGTCCTGATACCCTATATGACAGTCTATTCAATGCATTAACTGATACTTTATGGCATTAAAGAGATAATACAAGTTTTTTAAAAAGCTCCTCATGCCAAATCTCAGGCAACATCTTTAACTCCACCTGCCAAAACTTGTGCTTACTCATCCATTGTTATTCCCTGTCACACGCTTTCTGAATGGGAAGTCAAAAAGCTGAACACATTTTAACCTAAATAATCATGCACCGACATCATCAGCAGCAACTGCTCTAAATCACTGACATGTTTTATATTTTAGGGGGAAATGAGTTTTTTTGCACTGTACTTCAGCTGGTGCCCTTCCCAGGGAGAGAAACCAGGATGGGAGTCAGGCAAGGGTGCTGGGCAGGCAGCAGACCAGGAGGGAAGAGCTCAGAGTGATTTTCCATAGAGGGACAAGCTTGAATCAGATGTAGAAAAACTTACATTAAGCATATAATGACGTATTATTAATATATACTTACAGTATTATAATGGTTAATAGATTAATGTATTTATATAATAAATATAACCACCACCTAAGCTTTGAGTAATCCATTAGGAGTAACTATAGGGTTTTCGCACTGCATTTTCTGAGTCAGCCCAAGGTCCTGCCTGGGCAGCTCTGGGGCCGGTCCAGCTCAGGCTGCAGCCAGCAGCATAGAAGGGGAAGATGTATAATCCCTCCCTTCAGGTCACCTTGGGTTTCCCAGCTTGATGACTGCTCAGCACTGCTGCAGAGACTCTCTATGGGGGCAGCTAGGCACAAACACAGATTTCTAGATCCATTGGGGAGATATCTAATCCTGCCAGCATCACACTCCTGTCTGCCACGTGGCCGCAGCAGGTCCCCTTTGCTGGAGCCCCTCCTGCCACCAGGATGCTGGGAGCAGCTGGCAGACTCCCCGGGGTTTAGAAATCCTGAATGTCCACCATGAGGAAACTATTCCCAGCTGAGACAGTCTAGCAGGTCCTGTGACACTGGACACTAGCACTTCATATTAGACACCATGCTCTGCTGGGTGGAGCACACCGTGCAGATCAACAGCAATACTTGTTGAAACACAGCTGCATGCGTGAATATTTCGTTCTCATCCAAACCAGAACATCAACTAGGACAAACCCAGACACTGGGAAAAGCTCAGCCCTGAACTCTGCAGCTCGTTTCCACCTGGGTTGTCAATGTAGAGCTCCTCTGCTCTCCAGGGGCACTTATGTACTCACTAGCTTAGAGGGCACCACTTACCTTCGAGTCAGCCCACGAGCACTGCCAAGCTTGAGTGCGAACAGCACAAGAGCAGGACAGACTCGCTGGCTGTTAGCCCCCACACAAGCTGCCTGCTCTCCCACCCTTCTTAGGCTGGGATTCTATCCAGGCCTAGAAAGTTGTCCTTGGTTTCCACCAGTACAAACCAGGGGACACTGAGCCCCACCACCTGACAGGACCCTCATCAGCACAATCTTTGATGAGTCAGCACCAAAGAGCAACATTTTTAAGATGCCTACAGCAACAAAAGCTTCAGCTGACTCAGAAATAAGGACGCTCATCAGTGTGCAGAGCTGCAAGGCCACACTGCCCCACGTGCTGCTGCTGCTGCCATCAGCCCCAGGACTCGCTGCAGGTTGTGTGCGCTTCCCGAAGGAGCTCAGACTAATCCTACCCCCTGCACTAGCACCCTCCAGAATCACAAGCCCCATTCCCCTCCAGCAGCAGGCTAGCACAGCCCCGCTCCACTGGGTTTGCTCCTGATCATCACAGTGTTAGCGAGAGGGAGCAAGTAGGCAACAATCATTTTTCCTGCAATAAAAGAATGTTTGTTCTCCTAATGGCAAATTTTAATCAATCATTACTCAGTTACAGCAACTTATTTTAATTAGTTTTGATAGTCTCAAATTTTCTGCATATAGTCTATTATTCCTTCCTACTCCCAGCACTATTTTTCCATTACTTTACACTCAGGTTCTACAGCAGAAGTGTGACATTAAATATTTACAATCAAAATACCCCCAGAAAGTATTGGTTTCCAATTTAAACTAGATGTTCCAGCGAATGCTTTGATTAAAATTATATTTTAATAAAAATCTTGTAGGAAAAAATCTTTTTGGAGTAGCTCTTCCTGCAGTTATTGCTCATATCGCTGTCCGTATGGCCACAGCAAGTTCTCTCGGTACAGGTCGGCTTTGAGCAAAGCACTAGTTTGCAGCAAAGACCCTGCAATGCTGGGCGAGATCAAGATAAAAGGCCAGAAATGGAAAGATGACAAAGTAAAACAGGTAAAAGCAAAAACCTCTCCTTCTCGCTGACAGAAGAGCTAATTACCCAGCAAGACCGTAGGCGTGCCGGTGAGGGACGAAGAGGCAGCAGCCACATTCAGCAGTCGTGTTTTACTCCTGCTCAGATGAACCCACGGCTCCTCCGGCCACGCTGCGACCTGTCCCCTCCTTGCTCAGCAGGGAAGAGGGGAGAAGCTCCAAGGGCTGACGGCGCGGGGAGGCCGGGGAAAGGCAGCTCCGGTGGTCGCTTATTCCGAGCACGAGGGGTGCACAGACCCTCCGTGCTAGGAAAAGGCACATGGACTAAAGCTGTGGCAGAAAATACCCCAGCAGAAGCTATAGCTCCGAGCAGCTCTCCCTGGGGAGACGGCTGCTGGGGCCCGAGTCCCGCGTGTCCCGAGACCCGCGTGTCCCGAGACCCGCGTGTCCCGTCTCCTCGCTCCCAATTCAATGGTGCCATCTAGTGCCACCGGCGCAGCCCCGGGGCAGCCCGGCTCTCGCCTCAAGGCGACGCTTCGCTTGCGGCCTCTTGGGCGACTCAGCTTCTCCCCAGGCCGCGGCCCAGGCCGGTGGTTCTTCTGCGGACAGCCTGCAGCGGGACCGGGCTTATCACCCGCCGTCCCGCTGGCGAAGGCGGTGTTCGAGCGGGGGAGCCATCGGGAACAAAACTCCTCCTCAGGTTTGGGGGCCCGGGGCTCGGAGACACGCTCTGGAGCGGGCAGCTGCGGAGGTGCTCCCGCTCACCGCGAGGGCGGACTGGAACCTGCCTTCCCTCCCATCGCCTGCCTTCCCCGTGCTTTTCCCAGCGGACAACAAAGGGATGGCGTCCCATCACTACAACTCAGCCAAGCTTCCTCCTTGCGGACCCCCACGCTCCCAGGAGGGCCGGCCGCCACTCGCAGCCCTCCGGGAGGATCGCAGCTCGGGAGTGGGCAGAAATCAGATGAGAGACAAGCAACAGGCTAAAATCCCACCTTACAGGCCTGAAAACCTGCAGAACGTAATTCAGCCGTCAGACCTCCCTCAGTCAGAGGTTTAACAGCTCTAACAGGGGCTGCAGGGCTGGAATTTCAGGGCCAGCACGGACCTGCCGAGCCAAAAGGAGACAAGTTCATGGTGACACCAGCAGAGATGAGAATCTCCGAGGGGCTCATCCGTGGGAGGTCCACGTGTGACAAATCGGGTCACCCGCTCAGACAACTGCAGCAGCAGAGCCACATGAATAATGACACAGTTGCTCCAGGATTGGAAACATCATCAATCCTGGATGCGTTTGCCAAGATCCCAACCACCAGGTGTGCGAGCAAGCCCCAAAGCTTCGGTGCTTTGCACAAGTAAGACCTTGTGCAGAGACCCACCAGGTTTCGGTGTTTCCCTGTGAAGGCAGGGGCCAAATCCTGAAAACCAGAAGGCAGAGCGAAACCTCAGCCCCACCGATGCTGCTGTAAGGGCAGGATGCAAAAAACAAGTTAAGATGAGGCAGCCTGCTTCTCCTGAAAGCTGTGGTATGTGACAAAGGCTGGCTTAGGCATAAGTTACTGCTCTGTACCCCGCTGAGCAGATATTTTCCTCCGGTCTCATTGTGCTACGAGCTGGAGCTCAAAGGCCAAAGGCAGAAGAACAGAAGAAAGGAGACTGGCTGCCTTGCTGAGCTTTTCACCTGCCACACAAAAGTACAATAAAATCATCACCACTACCAGGGCTCTCCCTCCAGGATGGTACTTCAGCCCAAGAAATTAAGGATAATTTTAACAGACATTTGTCTGAAGGGAGCCAGTGTTCAAAAGTCTTTTTTTTTTTCTGAATGCAATGAGACTGCATCCACTGGGAAAATATTCATGTGAGAATACAGCCAAAATGGTCTTACTATTCCAAAGTGTGACCACGCGTATATCCAGGTAATTTCAACTAAATTAGGGTTAATTGATCTCAGCATCATTTCCTCTACATGGAGGTAGGGAACAAATTTTACTGTCAGCATTAATTAGGGCAACCGGTCACTTGATTGTGCATTTATTCAAGGGTTCCCCCGGGTTTCTGGAAAATCAACTCAGTCTCTGCTTTTCAGGGGTGCACATGACCTGAAAAGGAATCACTTAATTTCATAGCCTTGAGATACAAAAGGGCAATTTCAATTTTTGGCAAGAGAATGAAGTTGGATCTGAAAGATGGGGTGCTCATTTAGATCAAAGTCCTGCCCAACCAGCAGAGTGTTGTCAGCTCACAGACCAATGCCCGAGCTGCTTTTTGGATCTCTTAATAATTGGATTTGATCAATGCTTCGAGAGGCTGTTCATGGCTCCAGCACACCTCATCTCAGCAGTGTTTCCTGGTGATGGGAGCCACGCAGGCTTTGCAAGGGGCTGCGTAGCAACATAATCAACTACTGTAAAGTGAATTTGAATGTTCAATTCTTTATTTGGAGGTATTTTCCTATTTTTCCTATGGTCTACTTTAAGCACTATTACTATTCAACAACAGCAAATTCATTGTGCAGCGCGTGCAGACCGCAAGGATGCGGCACCCAGATAAAATGGCACACCGGGAGCACGAGGAAGCCATGTGAGCAGGTTAGAGTGTTTGTGCAGGTCTGCGCTCAGGCAAACACTCTAACCCGAGCAAGGCAGAAAACATCCCTCTGCTCCTGCTCCCAGCACCACCCCCACCACATCTGCTGTCTCTGCATTACCGCCCTTCCAGGATTAATGTCACCACAACTCAGCATCACACCACAGCAGGACTAGACACCAGGATGCTCCCGACGTGTTTGGGGCTAGAGAGCGGGGGAACTGACCTGTCAATCCCACCCATGGAAGGGCCAGGAATACTTCTAGGGACAAGAGGATGCCACAGCACACCCCTGGCCAGCAGCTCCTCATCCTGCTAGACAGAGGCTTTGCCCAAATGAGACACAGCGTCTCTACAGCGTGCTCCCTGGACAGACACCTGCCTCCCCGCGGCATCGGTACGCTGCAGATACTCCGGAGCAAGGCTGTACTGAAACCAGGGGTGATTTCAGTGTGCGGGGAGAAAGGTGTCCCCTTATCTCCAAGCCGAGGCGAGGGAGGACCCCGCTGCCGGGGCAGGCTGAAGGGAGGAAGGACAGGAAGGTCCACGCCACCCTTCCTAGACCAGAGCCAGCTTTACCTGGCCATGCCGCAGTCCCGGTGCTTAAGTGTTGACCGCAGCGGGACTGTACGTTCCCCGGGATGCAGCAGTTTGACTGCATTCTTGAAGACACGTCGTCCCCTCTGCCACCGACCGAGGCCCTGTGACACGAGGTGCCACTCACGAGGTGCCACTCACGAGGTGCCACTCACGAGGTGCCACTCACGAGGTGCCACTCACGAGGTGCCACTCACTGCCCTCCCTGCGGCCCCCGGGGGCTGCTCCAGCTTGCAGGCCCTCACCCTGCACCCGCAGCAACCCCTTGGTGCAGACTTCACAGCAAAGCCACCCTTGTGGCTTAAAGTTTACCGACTTCTCTTATTTAAATTCCTCTTTAGAGAGCAAGCTCTCCGAATTGCACATTGCTAACGCCTCTGCCCGCTGCCACGCAGGATCACCTTCCCCAGACCCTTCTGCACCCAAGCCATGACGTCGGGGCTGGTGAGGTATGGAGCGTTTATAACCTTCCACACGGCTGCGCGTCTCTGTCTCTCAAGCGTGAGAGCACAGACCCTGTGCAAGGCTGTGGGGATTGACAGGTTCCTGCTTGGTTACGCTAAAGCCAGCTGCAACTCTCAGTGCAGCCACAAAATTCCTGCTAGCCGAGGCTGTAGAAACATTACATAGCAGTGTTAAAAACTGCTGGCTTTACCTGTGTGCTTGCTGAGACTGAGGCAAGAAGCAGAGTCTCCAGCCCTTATCAAAAAAGCTCACTTTCAGTTCCATTTCCCAGGATTGTTCTTTGGCAGCCCCTAACGATTACTTGATTTGTTTGTGAAGTGCTCTGAGAGTATCAAGTCTTTCAGGGGAAGGAGAATAGAAGAAGGATATCAGTTTTAAATGAAGAAGATAAGAAGCAAACTTACACGCGTTGACCCCAACAGTCTTTCAAAACCATGAACAGCTGATGTTGCACCAAAGCTTCCATGTGGGGCCCCAGCAACTGCCTGGTGCAATGCTGGGTGCTCAGCCCAGAGCACATCCCCAAAGCAATTCCCCCACTGTCAAGGGGGAAGCTCTCCACCACTCAAATTCTTTGTGAGGCTTGCTCCTTGGCGCAAATTTGTCAGATCACATCAGAGGGAAACTGAGTTTCTAAAGTCATGCAGAAACAGAGGCAGGGTCAGAGAGGGGCAGCAGATAAACATCCTGTACCTCCGACAAGGCCAACAGCGAGGAGACCCTAAGCTGCTCAAGCACAGCTCCCACAAGTAATGACAGCAGGGAGCAGGCAGATAAGTACTAACAGCACACACTTTTCTCCCCTTCCCCAACCACTGATGGAATCAAACCACCTCCTCCCCACATAAATAGCTTCTTCCCTTGCCTGAAGCACTTACAGCATCTCTTGGGGTCAGAAATAGAGCACAAGCGGTGGCTGGGCACAGCGAGGGGCAGCTGCACCCTCAGGACCAAGCACGATAAGAGCCAGCAGGGCAGCGGGACCACTCCACAGCACCTGAGCACGGTGAGCAGAGCAGGCACAGAGACCATGGCCAGGTTCTAACAAGACTTGAGATCACCAGGCAAGTTTACAATGGGGCAGAGCATGGCTGTGGCTGAGCCAGAGACTACTACCCTTGCAACATAGCTCAGGAAAAGGCTAAACCCCCTGGGTTGAGCTTAAATAGAGGTCCCGGCCCACAGCTGGGGGAAGGGGAGGCTCCAGGTGAGGCTGGTCAGGGCCAGCTAAGACCTGTTTGTGTGCTCAGGCCCTGACAAGCAGCTGGCAGGAGAAGCAGCCTTTCCTCAGAGGCTGCAGGTGGTACATGATGCTGCACATCTAGAGAAATGTCTCCTGGGGAAGGTCCATGCAACAGGATCTTACCACCCCTCCAGTATGAGCAGGTAGGTAAAAGATTTAACGGAGTCAGGAAAAAAAAGCTAGGACACGAGAAACATTGCTCCATGAGCCAAACCATGCAGGTGAGGATGGCTCCGCTGCCAACAAAACTGCTATCACAGCTAGACATGAAGACCCCGCTGCTGCCAACCCTAAAGCCCATGAGTCTTCAAAGCCCCAGGACATCAAAAGCCTTGCCACTATCTCAAGAAAGAAAAGGCTCAGCGACATAAATAACATTTAAACAGAAGGAGGGGTGGCAATACCAAAACACAGCCACACAGCATGGCAAGGGGCTGGCTGAAGCCCCAACGCTGATGGCATGTGCCATAGCTGCTCCCGCATCACTGGATGCGGACTGCAGCAGCGATGTCCACACCGAGCTCACCATAAGTCTGTGGGTCACAGCGCATCTGCAAAAGCAGGTGTATTAAATGGAGTGACCAGAAAGGTGGAGGTTCTGCAGGCTGGCTCCTGCTAGGCCTGTTGGGCTGTTAGGAATAAACACTGAAGCCAGGGAAAGTCTGTGCAAATTGTTATGGGGAAAAAAAAATCACTGCTGTTCAACTGGGAAACCGTGGGAGAAAGCATGGGGAGCAGGGAACTGTCTCTAAAACCTCTCCTCCATGCACGCATTTAGCTTTTGTTGGCATCACAGCACCATCTGTTGGAAATGCATTAAAAGTGACCAGCCTGCACTTGACATTCTCAGCTGATGAGACGGACACGGACCGTGTCATGCTTACATGCACGAGCAGGCCATGTGGGGATAGAAGCCCCGATGCCCCAGTTGACCCAGGTGCTTACCAACCAAAAGCTGGGAAATGTGTGTTTACCAGAGGAAGGCAACCTCCTGAAGCCCCACCAAATCTGACTTCTACCCCACACCTGGGCACTCCTTCTTGCGGCTGAACCTTGCGACTGCATCAATAGGGAGACATAAACGTGGTCCTCAGCAGTGAACTGCGAAACTAAGGAGTCTCAAGACGAAGAGCTGTGTCACAGAGAGGTCACTACGCCCCAAGCCTGAGCTGCAAGCTGCATAGACAGCACGGCTCGTTGGAAACTGCATAGCAGACGATACATTTGCTCTAGGGATAAAATTTAGCCCTTTGTGGCCCTTTAGTTGGTCACAGTGCTGGACTTTACACCTGGAAAGGTTGACATAGGTTAAAAGACATGAAGTATATATGCATTACGGCTTTCTCATGGGAGATCTCTGATTTCTTGCCTGCAATACGGTAGGACAGGCCAAATGGCACAAACCCCCATTCTCCCTCCCTTCCCGCCAGCAGGCACGGTGCCATTACACCAGGGGGGCAGCGGTGATGCCAGAGCAAGAGTGTCACCTATAGAGAAAAGTGAGCATGCTCTAGTGGTGAAGCCCTCCTTGCATGCTGGGAAGAGTCCACATTTGGATTTGGGCTGATCACCTACTGCCTGCCCAGCCAATTCTGAACTTCATTTTCACTGAGAAGAATCCTTCTCAATCCCATGTGCCAGCTTCAGGGATTTCAGAGCTGTGGATCCTACCCTGGGGACTGAGCTCCCGCAGCCAGAGCATATGCTTCGCTGAGCATTCCTGCGTATGTCCTCTCTGGGCTGTGCACAGGCTGCATCATTAAACAAGCACTAGTACTTCTCCCTGCTTCTACCGCTGCAGTGGCAGAACTGGACATACCGTGTGTCCTGCAGCTCAGTGAGGACATTTCTATTAAAAATGTAACAAAAGGAGCAGCTTTGCAAAGATTGCATCTTATTCACTGGGATGCTTCGTGGCCTCATTCCTCCCCAGTGCTTGCCGAGGCATTACCATATGGTTGCTGACGGCCATCCAACGCAGGGGCTGCAGCAGGAGGAGTCCTGCTTCGCTTGCTCAAAGTCAGCAGCACCTGGGGATTACTGGACAGGCCTAACCAGGATGAACCTGGTGACCATTCTTCCGCTTCATTCCCGTCACCTGCGGTGACACAGGCTCCGTTGCTGCAGATTCCTTCTCTGCATTCATTTACTGCCTTCCTTTCCACTATTATCATTTTATGTAATTGGCCGTGTCAAAAGAGCCCTTATATAACCACAGCCACCCCAGGCACATGTCTTGAAACACATGCATGCCTCCGCTCTCTGTCAATTGCAATCTTTTGCACATGGATGGATTCAACCCTTCTCCAGGAAATATTAAAAATAAAGAAAACGCACTTGCAAGCATCAGGGACTCACTGAGCTTGGCATAACAGCTTTTCATGTCTCTCACAGACAACATCTGTACACTACAACATAAAGAGACCTGGAAACAACAGATGCCAGTGGGAAAATAATAACTTGCTTTACTCATAGTCACCTTCTCTGCGTTCAAGCAGAGCAAGTTCTCTTAATGAAAAATATTTTTTTAATCTTTGCAAGTGCACAGATCTGTGTACAAGCCATCCATACAGACCAAGGACCTGTACAGAGGCTAGAAACACTTTGAACAAAGTAATTTTAATCATCTAAGTGATTCCATTGATTTTCCTGAGCTACTTGCATATCTAAATGAATCTGAACATTTGCATGACTGCTGCCCAAAAGTTTACTGGCTAAAAGCATTGGCACAATAACTTCCCGTGAGATCAGCTTTATCACTGGCACAGGGAACCATATCGACTTGCTCACCTCTCTGCTCCCACGGACCATTTGCAAGGGCCAGAGTATCACTCACGGACAAACCAGGCTGGGGCCTGTTGTGCAATGGTGAAGTCAAGGAGCACTTCGGCACTGACTTCAGGGAAAGCAAGATCAGAGCCTAGATAACTAAGGTCATGATTTGTTTGTAAAGCAGAGAGACACTTATTCCACCTGATCAGTCACTGCAACCTTACTTCACTCTGACAGCAAGACTTTGTAGTTTCTTTTTCTCTCCACCTCCTTACTCTGCTACCACTTCCCATGCGTCCTAGGCAGGTGTCTCTTCTCACCCCTACCACTGGTAACTGAAAAGCTACTAACTCCAGGTACATGCTAAAAGGAGCCGGGATCCGATCACTTCTGTTAAGCTAATTTTGGCCTCATACGTGTTCCTGAATGCTGAAGGTAACCAGTTGTTTCCTCCTTTTTATAGTCAATGTTTTATTTCACAAGGCTTATTACGGCAGCCCTTCAATGCCCACGTAGACTACTAAAGTGTCGTCTGGCCTGAAAATCTTCCTAATTTATGAGATGATGTCAAAGCCTTGGAGCTGTGAGGCTGTGCTGACATCAGTCCAGCTAAAGATGGTCTTTTTGGAAGGAAGTTGTTTTACTTTTCTCTTGGGCTATGATCACAGACTGTGTTAGGGTTATTGATGGTGACCACAGAGTCACCAGATAGATGCCAGTCATTTACTAATAATTTACTTAAAGGAATGACTTTTCCAGTCCAGCAACTCAGCTGGCACAAAAATGACAGTGGCTTTCTCCTGCCTGGATTTGGGTAGAGCTGGGCTTTGGCCAGGCTTGGACCTCAGCTCAGTGTCAGCCTCTGAGGCGTGACTCCCGCTCAGCCAGCAGTGAGACTGCAGTGCCCAGCACGTTACACCGTCCAGGCCAGTGAAGATACCCAGCACTTACACCAGCAAAAATGCCAGGAGAGTGTGGAATTTGGAGAAAGGAGATACACTGCTCTGTGCAGAGATGTTTTGTTTTGCTAATTTTACTTTTGAAACTAAAAGGATGTGATTTGAGTAGAACTAAGTCACAACATTTGATTTAGATTGTCCATGCTAGAAAAGTCACCACATTTGTGCAAAACTGTTTTGTTTCTGGTGGAAAAATTCAGCCAACCATGTGTTCAACACCCTACCTCAGACTCATGGATACCTGGGTTGGCACCTGTGGCTGATCCCTGGCTCCTGACTGTGCAGACACGACAATAATCCACTTGTTTGGCCTAATAAATGGCCAAGAGGAGGAATGCCTAACTCCAGCCCTGGCTCTGACAGAAACCACACCAGTCAGTATTTTGACAGAAAGTTTTCAGCCAGCTCTAAAGAAAAATCAGAAATTCCCACGAGCCGCACTTGGCTGTCATCTCCCCACCCCCTCATGGCTTTTTTTCTCAGGAGAGCTCACTGTCTTACAAGCATAAATTAATTAAGCTTCTCACACATTTCAAATGCTTGCTGTGAGGTAAGTAAGAGATTTCTGGATCACTTCACTCACGGCTGAAGCGCAGTCAGCCGTCCGGAGAGGAGCCCGATGGCCACACACCAGCTGCAGAACTGCTCCTGGCAGGAGGTGGCCATCGGGTACCGTCTGCTCCTGCTGCAGCAACCCGAAACACCTCGCTGAAGCCACAGCAGTCACACCAGCAGGAATGATGGGAAAATGTGGGTCGGCACCCAACTGTACGTGCTGGGCAATTTGGAGACAAGTGATGCAGCCACTAGAGTTTGCACAAGGCCGGTAACTTCCTCCTGGTGAGAAAAGTGGACGGGCTTTTTCTAAACTAGCTGAGATTCCCAGCATGTATTTCATCCGGACATCTCTGCAACAGGCCGGTGGTCTGAGATGAGAAATTTGCTGGAAGCTTTAGAAGCTCATTGCTCAGGCCCAGCAGTAAGTTTGTCTGATAGTGTAATTCTGACAAAGTTATTTTCCTTAAAAAGTTAAACTCTCTCCAGAGTTCCTCATTCTGAAGTGTTTTTTTCTACTGTTAACAGTGACAGAAGATACTAATATAATTTTCTTTTACTTTTTGCCAAAGACGTAATTTGCTCACACTAGGTCTCGGTTAAAGCAAAGCAAAGGTTGGGCAGGGCTCGGGAAGTGCAACACAGTGCGCACAAAGCAAAATTCAACACAAACTAAATCCTGCTTCTCTCAGAAAGTCTCCTGACTTCCCACAGGTCCTCTACATCTCTGCTCCCAAATGCGCAGGACTGCCATAGGAATAAATGCATGAAGACTGCATGTGCTGAAATGCGGTGGTAGGTAGGACCATAGAAGCATGGCAAATGCCTTGCCATATTTACAGAAAAAAATGCATAGAATTGCTCATATAAAAGTGGGCTCATTTAGTTTCAAAGAGCATATAAGTGAGTTGATCTCCCACTTCTTCCCGAGGCACAATGGCCTTGCCTACCACGCACAAGCTTACCTCTGAGCCACCATCCAAATTCCCAGACGGCAAAGTCAGGAATCAGGATCGGGCAGTTGTGGTCTGATACAGTGTCCGTTATGCTCTGCAGTATCTGTCTGTGCAAACATGCAGCAAGGGAAGTACATGAGACGTTAATATAAATACGCTCCTAATGCCGGGGCGACACTGGGTTGTCAGTTACAGATAGGGGGTGTAACTCCTTAGAAGCAGGGAACAGCGCTGAAAGATGGTCTGCGTGGAAGACAGCCGCTGATGTCGGTACAGGTGCGTAGCTCTTCAGTATACACATACCATGTGCTCTTCATGCTCACGGCAGTATTACCAGGTAATCTCTAAACAAATAACTTAGTAAGCAAACTGCATGGTTTGGGGAAGGCCCAAAGTATCAAATTGGGCCAAAATTTAAGAAATTGTAACCATGAAAAAAATTATTTTAAGATTTTGCTTTCATGGGTCTAGAAAGAAAATTTCTCCCTCAAATTGCAGTGTCCCGCTTTTGAATTGAGGAAAATTTAGTTTCTTAGGCATTTAAAAAGTCTAAAAAGGAACTGAGCTTTTGGTTTAGGTCAAAATGTTTAATTCACACCAATTTGTGTGTGTGTTTCAGTATGAAAAAGTCTCTTCAGGTTGAACAAAAAATAACATTTTAACAAATTAACCAT
Source organism: Buteo buteo (assembly GCF_964188355.1). Classification (NCBI taxonomy): domain Eukaryota; kingdom Metazoa; phylum Chordata; class Aves; order Accipitriformes; family Accipitridae; genus Buteo; species Buteo buteo. The sequence continues at coordinate 9,455,245 of NC_134197.1, forward strand.
CTTTTGTAGTCAGTCACCAGCCCCCCCTTTTACCCCACACATTCCACCTGCTTAGCCAATCCTGCTCTTAAATTTTGCTGTAGGATCTTTAAATCTGCACTTGGGCACTTTATTTTAACATCTTTATTTCCCACCTTCCTTTCCTTTTTCATGTAATCAATACCATAAGATCAAAGCATTGCGATGCTTTGTGGAGGTGTTGTGAAATCAAAAGCAGCTGGTTTAGAAGTCTTCCTCAGCAAGCTTTGTCAGCTTCCCCGGTTCTGGGAAAGTAAAGCTGGGTCAAGGCAACAGCACAGCTTGTTACAGCACAAAGCATCCATCTCTGAGGATAAACAAGTTATTTGCATTCTTTTTCACTCTTACAGCATCATGCTCTCCAGCCAAATGTAACACTGTAAATAGTAAAACAAAGCAACGCTTCATCCTGCTGGCTAAAGACCTTTATCTTCTGCGGTTACAATGACAAACAACAGGCAAATGAAAATACTCTCCCAATCTTAAACAAAATAATGGTTAAACCCAGATGTTGTTTTTGTCCATATGGGTATACAAATCTATTAGAAAAGTATAAATATTATGCCTGCACATAACTGCATGCAACACCTGGAGCTGTATTTGTAGTACAGGTTCAGCTGGAGGCCTCACACTCAAAATCAGGAGTGGGAGTCTTCAGTTTACCAGGATGTAAAGTCAGAGTTTGAAAATACTTGAAGTACCATGACACCTAAGGGCCTTGCTAACTAAACACAATGCTACTTGTATAAATATTTGCAAAATCAAGATTATCTTAAACGCACTTAAAGATTCTGACCTACTGGATTGTGGCAGCCCAACTCCTGCCCTGCTGCAGAGCTCCCGGTCCTGCCTGCCAGCTGAAAGCAGTCTGAACTGGGGGTACATGGGCCAACGAATGCCTCCCTCCCAGGGATGCTACAGAGACAGTCGGTGTGCACACATCTGATTTAAAACAGAGGCTTTCTGCATGTGCAACACCTATTTGGGTATCATTCCTTAAGGCCAAGAAGTTCATGAAACTCAACCACTAATATTTCTAAAACTAAGTTTATCATTTTCTTCCTGTTCAGTTCCTTCATTTTAGATCCTTAAAATGGAAAGGGCCTTTTATTCCTCCCTACTGCGATATAAAACCCAAGGGAGACTAGAAACCAGAAGAAGCCTGGAGAAATGTGGCCCTCAATGGCCAGGACTCTCAGAAACTTCAGATGTTCTCCAAAGCCCCTTTGAATATCAGCCAGATTTGCAGCCTGAGCCTGAACCTTAACAAAATAAAATCCCTCTGTACCATGTAGGAGGAACACCAGCTGGCCAAAGGGAGGGGGAGGAAAACAAAGAGGCCACATTTTCACAGCTGTATTTGATAGGTAGCTTTGCTAATAATAATTTCATAAATAGCCTCACCAGTCTGGCCGCGTCTGGTGGTACTGAGTGACCCTTCGGAAGCTGCTATCTCCTTGCAGCCCTCAGACCCTTCACTTTACTGACTGGCTGCAGCAGAGGACAACCTGCCCTACCGTAACTCCAGGGGAGGCAGAAGAAGGACCACCATGTCCTGCCCAGAAGGCAGGAGGGAGCACTCTTGGGCCACCTCTTGTCAGCGGGGCAGTGGCTCCTATAAAGGCACCCTGCCAAATGAACGCTCTGGTCTTTCACCGCCTCTGAGAGTGTGACAGCAGTGACATCGTACACCAAAGAAAAGGGGGTGGAAGGTCCAGAGCTTTGAATTAGGTACGCCTAAACCTCTCCCACATGGTGCGCTCCCTGAAGAAGATCAAAAAGCTTCTGACCTCAAACAGCCAGGCTTTACCTGAAAAAAAAAAAAAGAAACTTAACTTTCTAAACAAATTCAAAGTCAAACTATCAGAGACTGAACATGCAGCTCTCTGCCTACCCTATTTCAAGGCTTGGCTGCAAGTCAGTGACTTTTTGAGCTGCAGCCAGCTGTGCCTGTCCAAGTGGATCCCTGGGGAGCCCCGAGCCTGGCTGCCTTCTGCCCACTCCTCTGCAGTTTCTTGATCTCTGTGCCCGAGCTGTTCCAGCTCCTGGGCTCTGCTCCCTGTCTTCATCCTCTGCCCAGGTCTCAGATCTTCCCTCTGAATGTGCTCAGTAGCAGAGAAAGGGCAGCCTGCCTCTCCTTCCGGAGGTAATACCTGATCCAATCCCTGCCTTAAAAACACAAACATAACTGGGGTAAAAAAACACGAAAAAAAGATACTGTTTGTGACAAAGGGCATGAAAGATCCCCCTTTGAATCTCGTGACTTCTCCTGCACTACACTGCGGCCCAGTCCCACTCATGATGTGAAACGGAGGTGACTTCTAACGACAGGGTGGATGCTCTGCTGCACATTCCTCGGCACGGCTGATTTTGCCCAGCAGGCAGCACCTTCTTCCAAGCTGCACAGCTCAGCTTGTGTGGTTCGCCCCTCTCCTCCCCAGCCAAAGGCAATACTCCTAAGGGCATCTGCAAAGGAACCATCCTACATCCTGCAGAGGTGCTGGCATAACACAAGAGCTTCAATCTCCTTCCTCAACAACCTCAGTCAAAAATGCTTTGCCTTTACCAAGTCCCAACAACAACTGTGTCAGCCCCAAGTGGAGAGCAAACGTTCATCTTCGTTAACATCAAAATATGAGACCCAGGAGGGAGTCCTGTTAACTCCAGGACTGTTTTTTGAGGGGAGGGACAAGAGCAGGATCTGCTCGTCTCACTGCAACGTCCCTGTCACTAGAAATATCACTGTGTCCAGACATGCTTCAGGTGATGAAAACTCTAACACAGCACAAGGAATTTCTTTTTGACCTTCAATTCTCCCTTTTGCTGAGATACATCATTGCATTTTCACAGCTTGAGCAGTCTCTCTTTGCTGGATCCATTTGAGACACAATGTTTTTGCCTAAACTCCATTTCCTTCCTTCCAAAGCAGTAAGATCTGCTTATGACTCAGCCTTCAATAAAACACACAGCAAGGACCATTAAAATGAATGCGCAGTGCAGGGATAAAATTCACAGGCTACATTTTTTTAGGCTAGAATCTTCATTGCCCTTTATTTACCCTCAAAAACAATATTAAGTCACGTTATGGCTTGGTGCAAAGTAAATCTACCAGTAAAAGAGCAGTTTTAAACGGAATCTTTCTCCAGTGGTGAGAGAATATTTCCATGTGATAAATAAAGTGACAGACGGGACTGAGGAGGCTGCAGCATGGCCCCGGAGAGCCTGCGCTCCCAAGCCACCACAGTACTTAGAGACACAACGCTCCCCAACCATCTTCTGCCTGAAAAAAGATCCCACCAGCTCCAAGGAAATGACTTACTGAGAAGTGTGGGTGGATAGCAGAGAAGGAAGCCAGGGGGATTTTTTTTTAGTTTTGCATTCACAAATTGGAAAAGAGAGCATTTCAGGCAAAGACTCATATTCTCAATGAAGTTGGAAAGGCTGTGGGTTTTCCCCCTTGATGTTTGTGAGAGCTGGCCTCAGGGTCTACCTGGCTGCGAGCCAGAGGTTTCCAAGTCCAAGGCCTTGAAGTGTTTTGCGCTTTTACAACAGTGCACAAGAAGTGAGTAGTGAGGTAACCTATAGGGGAGGTAAACAGCATTAGCCTTCCTGTACAGTGGGGGGGACTGAGACTCAGCATCCTATATTAATCCACCAGTCCAAAGCCACTCATGAAATGCATTTGAAATCTGATCCTAAATTTTTTGAAATGACCCTTTTCACTGAATTTAGTGGAATTTCACGCAGACTCTAATCTCTCTGGTTTTCTTTTTAACCAGCCATTTGCTTTCATAAGAGAGACATCCAGGCACCCAGTGTTCTCCAACAACAATTAAAGCTTGTTAGTGTCCAAGTACAAGAATGAAGTGAAGGGAAATAAAGGGAAATAATGTATCCATTTCACAAAAAAAATCTAACAAGAAATAAAAATATGGGCACTTTGTGTAAATTCAGTGCTAGGATGTGGAGTGACTACACAGTCAAAAAGTATTTCTAAAGTACACGAAATTATTTTTTACAGATGTGAACTAAGAGGCGTATGAAAAACATCCATAAAAAAAAAATCTCCTCTTTAAAGTTTCAGTACAACATACAGCAGTGAGCTTGAGGATTACTTTAGACGTGCTTTCAGGCAGCAATACCCTTGTGTAACACCAAGTGAGCTGAGGATACTTGTCATGAAACAGCCTCTATGGCACTAGCTTTCCTTTGCTATGAGCAATCCTGCAGAATGACAGTAATACAGCTCAATTACATGTAAGAAAAAACCACAGATTTTAGGAAGAGCTATAGAGAGTGATGCTCCATTAGAACAACCAGTAGAGATGCAGTATTGCAGTTTGGCACCTGTTGTCCAGCACCACAACTTATTTCTGTGTCTTAAACAGAAAAAATCCCAGCTGAACAGTGCATTTCAGGCAGTACATTAACCTGCTCTCACGTCTGGGGAGGAACGGGGGGGCACTCCTCAAAACGGGTAAATAAACCACCCCACAGTCCCATATTCTAGCTATGAATTCAAACTTACTCTAGTTTACGCTGGTTGAGGTTCTGGCCCAGAGACTGGCAGAAAATGAGCTAGCAGTGACAACAGATGGGAGGGCAGGACAAGGACAGGGCTAAAACAGCTTTTTAGAGCAATTCTCCTTTCCTGTAAAAGCTGTAGCATAGATCTTCAGTAAAGATCCTTTGATTCCTGTTGAGCTCTGCTGGTCAATACTAAGGTGTGGCCCTTTCTTAAGGTCGTCTTGTATCCATGGTCTAACATGACAAAAATCCAACAGAGACAGAATAGCTGGTCCTTCCCCCCCCCCCCCCCCCCCCACCTTGAGTATTGGTTATGGCTTATTTTACTTTCATTAAGTTTACTGGAACTAGCATTTTACCCCACATCTCCACTGTGATGAGATCCTGGTTTCCTTTGCATAAAAACTCCATGAAATCTGGACATTTTATAAATGAAGAAGCTTTCTGGATTCCTGATCTATCTCCATTTACAAAATTACTACCCTGTTTACCGTTAGATAAAACAGGAACATCTCAGTGGTGTAATTTCTAAAGGCAACGCTGAGTATTTAATTCATCAGACTGATTTTGTTCCCGAGATCCTGGTGAGCTGCTCCATGGCCAGTAGGTGACAGTCTCAGCAACAGAAAAACCTGGGCAGCTCACAAAGAGGGGGGTTGTTCGGTATTCTGCCAGGATGTAAATGTTACTTGTTTTTAGACCCATAGACAGTCCACAACAGCGGGCAATATTTTTCACCAAACATGCCAATAACAAGGAAGGCCAGCAAAGCTCCTGAGTGTGGTTTCCTACCGCCCCAAGCAGATATTACAGATGAGGGCATTAACCATACCGCGCTCAAGAGGTACCGGCGCAGTTCTTAGCAGCATTCAGAAAAAAACCTTCACATCTCAGGGTAGGTGTGAAACTAGCAGATATAAATAAAAGCACTTATAAATCAAGCCCAGTTGAAACATAAGCACATTCAAGCATGGCACAGTTACACCGGCTGATACCTTTAACATTTTGAAGAGGGAACAGGACGTAGAAAATCTCTGTGTGCGTTTTAGGTGACTGCAACATTTTCCTTGCAGCAGCCCTAGACAGGGCTGTGGGCACAGCTCGGAGCACAGTCGCTGCCTGTGAACACAGGCGTGTGCTTACAGCACGACTGCCGGTCATGACCAAGACAACCTCTGCAGCAAAAGCTAAGAAAACATTTCCTTCGCTCATTTAGACACATGCATGTCACTTATTGAAATGGCTGCATCTCATTTAAAATCTAAAGGAATACAAGAACTGCTGAATGCATCAGTCAGAACCAGGATGTGTGACTTAAGGGAAAAATGGCAACCCATAGTGGGTAGAGGGAGGTTTTCTAATCCACAACCATTTCATGTTATCCCCTACTGGAGCTGTCACTCTAAGAAGCCTCACTGCACCCACTGCCATCCACAGCTGCTAGAAAGAAGGTCTAGGTTCTCAAGCAGAAGTTGCCAGTCTTGGCCAGGGTCACCAGCTCCCCAACACATGCAGTTTTGATGAAATGTGCTCATGCCAGGAACAGAAAGCCAGAAATCATTTGCCTGATCAGATTTATTTTAACCCAATGGGGACTTTGCCTGAGCGAAAGAATAAACTTTTTAAATCAAAATGGTTTGGTCAGTCTGAGAGGTATCCAGCTAGCTAAAGCCTCAGAGAGTGTGTAACAACAATTCAATAAACCAGAGATATGCTGATTTAAATATCTATTTCTGGTGGTTTTCCTTGTCAAATAAGGATTTGAAGGTGTGCAAATTCCCAGTCATAAGAATTTTAATCACATGTGCCTGCTATCACAGATCATCTTGATCCAAATTGTGTTTTAATTGAATTCTATCAGCTGCATTAGATCTTAAAACTTGTCCATGTTTCTCTGCTGTTTAAAGTAAGCATTTATGCATTACTAGTGTGATAAAGATATGTGTTGAGAAAACAAACGAATATCACATTGATTGCATTGTAACTCTCGCCTGCATTGCTACTCTCTTGTCCTGGTGTTGAGAGCTGTGACTGGTAAGTGGAGAAGACTCACTGCCTTTCCACGCAGCGTATGTCAAGACAAGTGATGGGGTGAACCGCAGGAGAGATTGTATTTATTACCAAACAGACAAAGAGTTATTAGTAGGTGCAATGCTATAAAAGGTGTGTTCTTACCTTGGTTTGTCTAACCCAAGTTGAAAAACAGGCACAATTTGGATCTGAACACGGATGTGACATCCAACACTATAGCTGTTTACCCACACTATCCATCCTGAGAGCACCTTTCTTTTGTGCCATGGAGAGAAGCTCTTCTCGATTACATTTCTCCTTAGTGTTTCAATAATTCTTTCTTTCTCTCTCCTCCATGAATCCATCTCCTTCCTGCCATCCATCTTTTGCTCCATATTGATTTCAAGACTCTTTCCTTCTTTCATTTCCCCTTCTCCCCTTCTCCTCACTAACCACATTTGGCCACTCAGACCCATTTACAGAGTACTGTGAGCAATGTGTGAAACCGCCTGCAGTTACAGAGAAATCATCTTGCCGTGGCCACGCAAATCTCGCCATCTCCTTGATGCTGCCAACCAATGGGAGCACCAGGATTTGTATTCTGCCCTGAGAAAAAGCAGGGCAAGTATTAGGCAAACTAATCACGCTGCAGGGATTTGTGTAATGAAAAGTACCTTGCTTGGGGGTCGGAAATGGTGTAAATCGACCACACACCATTGGGTAGGGCAAATTCATCCGGTATCTCCTTATTCTCTTCCGTCATGTTCATTATTGGGGCATCTGAACATCTAGGAAGCGATACCACGGCCTGGTTTGTCTCAGGGTGTTCTTTCAGAGACCGCTGGAAAGCAAGCGGGTTTACAGACCGCACTGCACACAGGAGGGCTGGCTGCATCTCGCACCGTGCAGTCCTGTCTCTGCCCGGGGCCTCGACGCGCTCCCTAATGCAAACAATAGTAATGCAGACTTAATGATCGCTGTCATTTCCATGTGCCTACCGCTGATCTCTTAATGAAATATTCTATTTAAATTGCACTGGCACGAGCACAGTTCCATGCTGGCAGGAGCCGCAAAATCAGTCTACCAAGTGAAAAGGTTTTGCGGGACCTGCCGTACAATAGGAAGCTCTTGGTGAAATATTGTTTGACAGTTTTTCTGCCTGCTCCTGCAGTAAGCATGACACCTTCCTGGCGTTCTGAAGGGAAAGAAGAGAACAGAGGATGAAAATTGCCTTTATCTCAGGTTGGGACACAGAAAAAATTCTGAAATGAGGATGACAGTCTGTGGCAATATGGATTTGGCATTTGTTGATGGGTGAGTGCTATCCGCTCAGTGCTGCTGTAACACGCTTGCTCTCTGCTGTCAAATCCTGCTAGGAGCACTGCTGCAGAAGAGAAAAAATTGCCTGCAGCATCACACAGACTCTTTGTTTACCTATTGTCATAAGCAGGAAACCAAATATACAAAAAAAAAAAGCTAAAAACCTGTTCAATGACCGTGTGTGTTGTAGGAAATAGGAAGAGTAAAATTACTGAAAAGTGGTGTGTTTTAAAAGTTGAACATGCTATACGCCCAGTCTAAAATAAAGACAAATAGATAACATGTATTTTTCACTATTTCAGAGGTGAACGAAAGCATTGAGCTTACACCTTTGTAAGTCATCAGCTCTGGGAAGCATTGCATGACATAAGCAGAGTTCTCTAAATTTCACCGTTACTTTGGCCTTACACACCTCGCCCCTTCCCCAGCCTCCTCCGAGCACTGCTCGTGTGCAGGCAGTTGCCGGCTCCAGCTGCTGCAGGGTCCTGGGAAGTGTTGTAGGAGCTGGGAGCACCACACAAAATCAGGGAATTCACAGTCCACCGGTGTCATAGCACCTACTCCATCCTTCTACCAGCTCTCCCAAGGCAAGGAAATGCTGAAGTTGCTGGTGAGTTAGTGGCTGACTGATAGAAATACTTTTCCCCTTAATAAAAGCATATTTTCAGAGCATATTTTCAAAGTTAACTACTAAGAAAAGTAATGCAATGGGAGCTGTAATTTAGTCCAGCTACTCTACGAAGTCCTCCTATAATGTCCGTGATGATTCTGTGTTCTGTCCTACACATTTTCATGGACGCTAACACTAAAAACTGCTTCAGCAGGACAGAAATCAGCCTCATTCAGTAATGATTCCCTAGTAATGGCTGAGAGGGGCATTATCTTCCCTGTTCTATCACTAAAAGGCAAATGGGGGAGGCCATTTCCTTTACTTGTACCCCGGGTTGTGTTAGAGACACACAGAAAGAAGAGAACAATGACCAAGATTTGCATTTGCTGAAGGGCTCAGTACATTGCTCCGTTGTGAGCGGGCCAAGACCTTCAGCACATGAATTCTTGTGATTCATCCTTCCCTCTAGTCTACCTCTCTGTATCCAGCATGGTACAGAGAACTCTATGTGTTTATTTATACACAGAAAGGTCTTTGCTTGTTACTGTAGTATTTGGGTGCTTGGCCCAGGCTCCGAGGCCAGAGGGGGGGGCACAGACTGATCTGGTGAATCTGTATTTTTTACTCTCCTGCCAGCCTGCTGAGTGACCTTGGGCAGTTTACAGCTGCTTCACCTCTCGCCACCTCGGTTTCTGTAAAATTATCCTGTTTTACTTTGAATAGCACGTAGATATTGACTGATGCAAGGGCAGGGTATTATTGCTTACGTGTGACTCAAATAAAGCCAATGCCTAAAATCCAGAATCAGCAAGGCAGAGAAATTGAGAGAGAAAAGAGCAGAAACGTGAAACTGTTCCTCTGCTTCAGCTGTTCTCCCCCCACCGTCCCACCCAAACAGGCAATTACAGCCCAACCGCACCATCCGCTTTACTCCATGTCAGCCACGCCGAGAAGTTCAGGTAACCCCCCAAGGCATAATAAGTGACATCTAAATAAGCCCACGCACGTTAGGATGGGTCTGTTTAAAGGTTACAGTTCCTCTGTGCTGACGAATGCGCGTTTCAGAGCAGACGTTTCCCTTTGGAAGGCTCTGGATACGGAAACCTGGCACGACGGGCAGTGTGCTGCCCGCGGTCAGGAAGGACGGGCACCGGTCGCTGCCCTGCCGACCACGCCATGTCAACCGTAGCTGCCCAGTTTCTCGTTAGCAGTTTAGGCGAAAGCATAAAACCACGGATGCACGATACGGCGTGGCTGCCAGTCACGGATGCGTCACATAAATGTACTCTAACCGGTTGAAAAGGCAAACAAGTTTCTGCTGCTCATGAGCATCACGCGCTGAAGCGGACTGTCTTTCCCAGCTACAGATAACTCCTCCTGGAGTTTGCAGGGAGCCCTGTCCTGTGCATAAGGGTCACGACCGCCTCAGAGCTGAACTGCGGAGAAGTTGGAAAGCAGGAGACCAGCTGCACGTTGGGAGGTGGGAAGCAGATACCAAACGGTTCCCGGCATCACCTTTGCAGGGACTAATGCGCTCATGGGGCCTGCTCCTGATTTTTGCTGCATAAGCAGACTGTAAAATGTCACTTGTACAATAAAGAGGCACTCAACGTTTTTCTCTTCCAAATGTTTAGCTGCTAAGGTAGCAGCAGGTCGGAAGCATGCATTCGGAGCAGATGTGGTGAACGTGCCCAGCGCATTGCCACATTTCCAACTATCCCAGGGCTGCAAACCCTCTCACCTCTGAAATCCCCAAGTTGGTGATAGGTGTGCATACGCGGCGGACGTGCCTGGGAGGTGTTTTCCGAACCCACGGCGCCCACATTTCCCTCGCACTCATGCGCGCGGCACAGGAGCACGCCGGCACGCCTGTACGCGTGTGTGCCTGCTCTTGCCTTTCTGCGTGTCCCGCATTCCCGTCACCTTGCAGGAGCACGTATTGCTGCGACCGTACGCGTGTCCGACCGTGCAAGTCTACGCTTATAGAGGCGTATACGTGCCACGCCGCACATGCAGCTCTCCACCCGTGGGTGTGCGTGTGCGCACACCCGTGCTGCCCGCTGCTCCTTCCCCCGGGGGTGCGGGGCAGCCCCGCGCCGCCAGGACGCCCCGGTGCTGAGCCGTGCCGTGCCGTGCCGTGCCGAGCCGAGCCGTGCCGGGGCGGGGCGGTGGGAGGGGGCTGGCGGCGGGGCCGTGGCGCGGCGGGGCGGCGGGCGCAGAGCGCGGCGGGCAGGGCAGGGCAGAGCAGGGCAGAGCCCCGCACCGCTCCGCACCGCTCCGCTCCGCACCGAAGCTCGGGCGCTCCATGAGCCGCCGCCGCCGCGGGGGGGCTCGGCGCTGCGCTCGCTCCCCGCCGCGGAGCCGCCGCGCCGCCGGTGCCGGGATGTGACTTGCGGCGGGCTGGCGGACAGAGCTGCCCCGCCGCCCTCGGCCGCAGCGGCCAGCGGGTGAGTGAGGGAGGGAGGGAGGGAGGGAGGGAAGGGGGGGGACCCCGGCCCCGGGGCGTCGCTGCGGGCGGCGGGGAGGTGGGGGGCGGCACAATGGAGCCGCTCGCCCGGCTCCGCTCCGTGCGCTGCCCGCGGAATTAGCCCGGTGGCCGGCAGCAGACAACAGGCTGCGTAGAGGAGTGCGGGGGGGGGGATTAGACGGGATGTAGGGCAGGACGGGGCGGGGGCGGGGGGCTGCGAACGGCGGCGGGGAGCGGGGAAGGAGCCTGGCGAGGAGGGGAGAGGAGTTCAGTGGCAGGATGGGGAAGGAGAGCGGGGACAGGCGGGGGAGGGAGCGACTGGGAAAAGAAACCGAAGGGAGACGTGAGCGAAGGGACAAAAGAGCGGAGGCTGGCGCGGGATAGACATCCTACGGGGGAGGAGGAGGAGGAGGAGGAGGAGGAGGTTGCAGGCGGATTAAGGGGAGACCGGAGAGGAGGCAGCCGCGTACCGGCCTGCAAGGAGGGGGCTGCTCGGCTTCGCGCTCGTACGCGGGGTAGTTGCAGCAAAGCCGGGCACCTCTGCGCTGCTCTCCGGCTCGCTGCCGGGCCGGAGCTCAAGGGCAGCGGTAATGGGATCCGGGCCGAGGGGGAAGAGCCTTTCGTTGCCCCCCGCCGCTCTTCTCTGGTCCCGGGGCCGGTGGGAGCCCCAGGCCGGGTTGTGGGTGCGCAGTGCAGACGGCAGACGGGCTGCGCAGCATTAGCAGTTTTCCCCGTAGTTAATAAAAAGCCCCGTCTCCGTATTACCTCTCCCCGAAGCCAGATAGAGGTAGGATTTAGCACTTATGTGAACCCTTTGTTTACACTTGACCTAATGTTTATCCCAGGGCTAACAGGATTTCCTGCGTGCTGAACCTAAACACCTAGGTTGGTTATCATCGCTATAGTACTGAGTATCTCTTTGTCAGTGATACGCTTGCTACTTACCACCAGTGAGTATCGGTGTTGAGGTGTTCTCTCGCTGCATCAGAAGAAATCAGGTGAAGGAAACCCATCTGTCATGAGGCTGTGACATGAATAGAAACGGTCTGAGAATTAGCAAAGAAAAGAAAAACACCGATTGCTATCAGTAGTATAACGAACATCAGGCATTATAGTCGGAAGTATCTAGGCACAGGCGATATACAGAATCTGACCGAAGGGAATTGTGAGCACCTAGAACATTAGAAAGATCGTTTCTTATTCTATTTAGCATTGCCAAGTATTTCTAAATGAAAGCAGTACTTTTTCTACATGTCCTTTTTGGAGTGGGGTCTTGCTTTCTGTAACCGTGCAGCTGTATATAGCATGATGTGTATAATTCTAATGCAGGGGATGTCTAAATCACTGCTGTATTTTTGCATACAAAGCACAAGTGCACTATTAATTATTATTCTGGAAATACATCTCTTCAGTAGTCTGATCTCGGCTGGGCTGTTGCTGCTCTGTTATCAGTCCTGAAGCTCATTCCTCAGATGTGATCAAAAGGAGCTGGCAGAGATCCCGTGCTGTGATTAATTCCTCACTCACTAGCATCTCTCCACAACACTTCGTGGTGGGGGTGGTTTTCTTTCGGAAATTGTACGGTGAACCAGTCTTCTGCCTATGTGTGGCAGAGCAGGTTACTATTTCTGCTACTATTGCTTTTATTTACTAGATTGTTTTTCTTCTCTGTGATTGGATGTATCTTCCTGTATCCATTGATTAACATTAGGACTCTAAAAAGGGGAACAGATAATACATCTAACCATGAATAGCCTAACCTTAAATCTTTGCATGGTTACAGATTTATTATTCTTTATATATATTTTCTAGCAGCATACGACAGTATCTTTTTGAGCAGATAAGAGATATTTGCAATCTTTGGTCAGAAGACTTTAGCTATCGAGAGCCTCATTGATTTTTAACCGTAACAACTTTTTGATGACAACTGTGCGATTTTCTGTTTCTGCTTAGTTGCTTGTAATTGTGCTTCGTACCCGCTGGGGCAGCTTTGTGTCTGCAATTTCTGTAGTCATTCTACACCAGTTAATGTAGGGGACTTCACTCTGTTGAAAACAGTAGAGTTATTACTGTTGTCATTGAGAGCAGATTTTGGAGCAAAAACTGAGGACTGGATTTGGAAGCTGTCCTGCTAATTGTATGCTGCTTTTGCCTGAAATGTGTAAGGCTTATTGATTCATTTCAAGTGCTCGTGATTGCTCTGGGTTCAGGTATGTTGGCTTAATAGTTTAATGAAATGCAATTTTGGTGGAGGATCTGGGGGGAAAAAAAAATTCTCAAGTTTATTTCCCTCTGTATGAACAGTTCCATTCAACTATGTGGGGGATATATCGGTGCCACTTACTATATCTGTGCTGGAAAGTTTCTGTGACATTTCTGCATTACTATTGCTGTAGCTCTCTGGTAATAGAAGTGACATGCCAGTCAAGTAAGAGCGCTGTCGCTACTACCACGAGGTTGCATAACTTTGCTAAGAGCTAATCTAGACATAAAGAGGTAAAAATACTGTTCCTTTACAGTTACTGATTTAGATAACTACTGGCGATAACATGCAGACAGCAGATTTTACTACAAAATTTCAAGAGACACAGGACTGCCATTCTACCCACACAGCACAGGCTTGAGGAAGACGCTATTTTAATAAAAAACCCATAGTTCTCTTTTCCAAAACAACTTTTCTGGCAAAAAGACTTTCTAGTTTTCCCTTAAATTTATTGAATCTGTGGTTTCAGCTAAAGTTGTGATATTCCCTTGCCAAACTTGTAATGTAATGTTTTCCCTTGGCTATACATACAGCTGTCTGAGTTCAGTGCTGAGTACCGGTGCTAGAAAGAGGATTTTGGCCGGTATCGCCACAGGGACTTGATTATTAACGTTGCCAGTTTTCACCTAGTCAGGCAGAAATACAGAGTAAACAGGTTGCAAACATGGCTATATTGATAGCAGTGGCGGGGAAAAGATTCCTTCTTTGGAGATTTTGAGCCCTGCTTGCAAGCTTTGGTGTGGACAGGATCTAGTGTTTAGCGAGACTTACTGACATTTGGTAGGAATATGATTCACACCAAGAATACCTCTCAGCAGTCCTAGAGATTTCTTGATCAATACTATAGCTGTCTAGGAGCTTTCTAAGAGAACCACTGTTTATCTCCATCAGCTCTCACAAAGGTAATTTCACAAATGGAAGTAACTTGGGAAAACTCCTCTTGAGTTGAACATCTCTGCATTTCTGAATATATGTTTTGTCCGAATTCTCAATGTATTTTGTCACAGCTTAATTCCCCCTTCCCAGAAGAAACTACTTCTTCGTGGAGGGGGAAATACTCAAAATTCATTAACCCTCCCTTCCCCCTTCCCAAACACTTCCAAATAGGAAGAGGAAACAAATGATGGGCTGACAATATGACTGCTTACCCATGCAGCACAATCTCCATGGAAACAGACTGTCCTAGAATAGCTCAATCACATGAGGGTTACATGACATGAATAAAGTAACCAGAAAACTGGAAAATATCTTAGAACTGGAGATACTTGCACTGAATTCATTACCCCCCAGGTCTTTGGAGAGTAGCTAATAAACAAAGCTAGTATTGAAAACAATTTAGTACATGCATATCATAATTTGTAAGTGATAGGATAGTGGAAAATTAACATGATCCTCACTTAAGGGCTGTTTATTGTTGCCAGTTTGGGTGGCATTAAAATGAATTTTGAATCATTTTCCACATGACCTCCTGCTTCTTGAAACTGGTACCAGTAGTTTGCAGCATTGCCTTAGTAGATCCTAGTGGATTTCCTCGCTTTGTGTCAGCAGGCACTGATCATTTCACACTTCTTGGGACATTTTGGATATTCTAAAGAGGAAATGCACTAGTTGAAGTAGGAACTGCCTGTGCATAGAAGTAATTGCAAAACTACCTTCACAATGTTTCCATCTAGTTAATTATGTACTCATAGGGCAAGGAGATTTATTGAGTGTAACTGTATTCAATACAAAAATGAATATATTTCACTGATGATTAGTTTTCTGTCTGTAAAGTCAGTGTTTTTAATGAGTGTTGTGACAGTTGTTGAGAAACCTGTTGTACAAATCAGATATAAACAAGTAAATATTCTACTAATTCACCATAAATTAAATTACAGCCAGGTAGGAAAAAAAAATCATTAGTCATTAGATGCAGGTCATTGCATCATTAGAACATTGTAGCCCTTTCAACAGTGCAAGGATACTGTAATTTCTATGGGCAGGCAAAAATCATCGATCACCCTTTTCCTGTTTGTCCAATTCCAGATCACATTATTTATCACAGCTTCCACTTCTAAGATGAAGTTTTGTAATAAGCTTTTTTGTCTGTTGTATGAATAAAGACTATAAAGTCATTACGCATTTATATTAGCACATTTGCTGTCTTGGTGTCCCTAATAGGAAGCAGCATAATTTCCATCATCTGTCTCCTGGCAGAGGCCGAAAATGGGATTGGTCCTTATGCAGTGAAAGGGGAATGAACATTAGTTTGAAGATTGAGATCCTCAAGATTTAGCTTTGGTGATTACAGGACTGTAATGCACAGGAAGAAAACCCATAGTTCTCAGCTGTAAGAGACTGTACAGTTTCAGACAGTCTATATAAATAGTTTTTGTGTTGGTTATGACTGATTGTGGTCAACACAACAACATTGCACCGTTACTTTAAACCATTTTCAGCTCTCATTAAAGTGTTCGATGTTTTCATTAAATGCATTTCTGATTTATGAAATATCTTTAGATGGGTAATCCTTTAGGGCTGTTTGTCTAACTTACAAAAGAGCTACCAGTAGTTTCTCTGCTTCTCGCTTTGTATCTTAAACCTGTCACGTGGGCTATATGACTAACATTATTGCCTGTTTATATGGTGCTTTTCTTCTGTATGGCCATACCGTACAAATGGAATTCTTACTCTGAACATTTTCACCTAGGCATGTTGCTCACATCAATGAACATAATCCTGCTGGAACCTGCAGCACTAACTGTGCAAGTGAAGGTTAACAGCATCAGGTTTCATATCTGGTACATGTAATGTTTTCTTCAGACTGCTCTTACAGGGCAGCTCTCGCTGGGGCAGATTGTTCATTTAAAGGTTACATTTTTAACTATCTCCTTTGCCCTGCTTTGCTTAATAAAAGCAAATGCCATAAACGTTAAAACACCTAACCTGTGTTTCCTCCTAAAACTAAACTGGGATTCGTCCAGGCTTTTGGTCCCGATAGTCAAGTGGGCTGTGTTGTGTGTTCCTAGAGAGTTGACCATTGTTTGCTTTCTGGATCAGGGAAAGTGATGCTCTGTTTTTTGTTGTTTGTTTCCTTTGAATGGCTTTAGACTTGCTAAGAAGCACAATGAGTCATTCATTTTTGATTAGTTGATTGATGACACTGCATGTGTGCACCATTGTCACAGAATATGGGATTTCTCTAGCCAATCATTCCCATTTGCAAATGTAATCTAATACCTGGGCTTTGGAACTGGATGAAAGGAGTGAATATTATAACTGCCTATTGACCGACCATAAAAATGAGATTTTCATTTAAAAAAAAAAAAAGCACAATGTTTATTTTCCTGGGACTGCTTTAGCCTTAAAAAAAAAAAAAAGTGGTTTTGACTTTGCCTTTATTCCATTAAAGGGAGCAAGGCTGTGAAACAGTCTCATTCTGATACAATTTACACTTGCATCAGGCCCAGTGCAATTTACACATACTTTAAGCACCTCAATTTGAACAAAAAAGTACTGTAGATAATGTATTATTTTGCAACAGGATGCATAATTTCTTCTGGTTGCGTTTTAGGATATTTGCAAGGGCAGTGTTTGGAAATGTTGTTTTCAATCTGTGCAAACACAGAAATGAGTCAGTTTGCATTCTGAGTACAACAGGCAAAAGCAGCTTTCTGGGAGGGCGGCAAAGGGGACTAGGGGTAGGCTATGCCAGCTGCAAATCCCGTGCAAAAAAACAGTAAAAATGGGCTATTGAAAAAAGCTGTGCTTCCAATCGCTGTGAAATCCTCCAAAGTGAACTATAGCTAAACAAACAAATATTTTGTTGTCACAGACAGAAAAATGAAAACCTACCCAGCCATTGGTTTCTTCCTCCTCTTCGTGATCAGCTATGGGTCTTCTGAAAACTCAAGTACGTCTAGAGGGTGTGGACTGGATCTCCTCCCTCAGTACGTTTACCTGTGCGACCTGGATGCCATTTGGGGAATAGTTGTGGAGGCAGTTGCGGGGGCAGGTGTGCTGACCACGTTACTGCTGATGCTGATTCTGCTGGTGAGGCTGCCCTTCATCAAGGACAAAGAGAAGAAGAGCCCCCTGGGAATGCACTTCCTCTTTCTTTTTGGGACTCTCGGACTGTTTGGGCTGACGTTTGCTTTCATCATACAAGAAGATGAAACGGTGTGCTCTACCCGAAGATTTCTGTGGGGAGTTATCTTTGCTTTGTGCTTCTCGTGCTTGCTAGCTCAAGCCTGGAGACTTCGTAGACTAGTTCGACATGGGAAGAGTCCATCTGGCTGGCATCTAGCTGGTGTGGCAATCTGCCTGATGCTCGTTCAGGTCATTATTGCAACCGAGTGGTTAATACTGACAATTGTCAGAGATAACAAGTTGGCCTGCAGCTACGAACCAATGGATTTTGCTATGGCTTTGATTTATGTTATGTTCCTGATGGTAGTTACCATGGGATTTTCTCTTTTCACTCTCTGTGGAAAGTTTAAGAAATGGAAGAAAAATGGAGTATGCCTCATTATAACACTTTTTTTTTCCATTCTGATTTGGGTAGCCTGGATGACTATGTACCTCTTTGGTAATGCTGAGCTAAAGAGAAGAGACAAATGGAGTGATCCCACTCTTGCTATTGCACTGGTGTCCAGTGGTTGGGTGTTTGTTATTTTTCATGCCATCCCAGAGGTCCACTGTACCATCCTTCCATCACAGCAGGATAACACTCCCAATTATTTTGATACTTCACAGCCAAGGATGCGTGAAACTGCTTTTGAGGAAGATATACAGCTTCCTCGGAGCTACATGGAAAACAAAGCCTTTTCAATGGATGAACATAATGCAGGTAAGAATTTACTAGAGAGGACTATATTTTCCTGTAGTAGCCAAGAAAATAATCTGTGTGAGACATTTTTCAGGTCTTCAAAACAAGGGTCATTACAAATACCATATTTTGCACACTACATATTGTTCCCTTTTACAATTTTCATTAAGATATCACCTAGTGGGGGGAAAAAAAGTGGAAAAAAAAAGCAATACAGAATATACATGTGTTTCGTTAAAATGAATCTTCTGCATGGGGTTTTTTCATTAGAAAAATTGAACAATTTCAAATGCAAAGCCAACACTGAAAGCCAAAAAAATTCACTGTGGAAAAAATACCCTCTGTTTTAAAATAGTTTAAATGACATTTTTTGTCACCATCAGTTAACAACATTTAATATGAAGTATTTTCAAAAAATCCAAGAAAAAATCAAATAAGTGCTCTATGTTACAAAACACTCAGCCTCTTGCGCAACAAAATTATTACTATTAATTATATTTCCATTAAACTGGGTTTTAGTGCCACTTTGTGACACTGTGAGGGGAAAAAAATGCAAAGTGGCGTATAGACAAGTTCAAAGACAGTCTTTGTTCTGAAGGCTTGAACATCTGAACAGAGTATGCATACATAGAGGTTTCAAGGTAATGGTTGTGTTTCTTGTCATAGCTGTTTGGTGACATAGAACAATGTGTGATGACACATCATTAAAATTTGCAGTGAAATGTTTTTGAGTGATTACTGAAGGGGCCAGCAACCAGCTGGTTGCTTAAGAGGTCCAACCCATTGCTGAACATTTAACACATATGAGAAAATACACAGGGATGCTTATGCGACCAGCGCTGGGAAGCACAAGCCTGATGGTGTTCTGTAGTGCAGGTTGCGGTCTGGTGCTGTCCCACAGTTGCATAAAGGATTTCGTTACTAGTCACACTGCTTTTTATTCTCTCTAATTGAGAAGAGGACTTTGGAATCCCAGCCAATAGTTGCCACGTTGCTTTGGCAGCCCCCAAAAGAAGGCTTGGGTCACGTTGTCCAGGCACTTCATGTTCCTATTCATCTTTATGTATCTTTGATTTCCTCTGGGTTTGATGTTTCCTCTGGATACAGACCAGACATGGAGGAAAACAGCACTCTCGTTTGGCACAATGTCAGGTCAGGAAGGCATTTTTCCTCTAAGTGTTTTAGCAGGAACTTTAAAGGTCTCCTTCTAGTATGGAAGCTGTGAACAGAAAGGAGTTAAGTTCTATGAGTATATATCAAAGGCAGTGGCAAAACAAACAAAAAATTGCATGGATAAAAGAAGTTTGTTTATTACTAATGTTCCAGAGCAGCAAAGGCAGCTTCACCATAGACAGTAAAGGCTCTTTTTTTCTTTTTTTTTTTTTTTACTGTCCTCCATCCCCCATTAAATTAACTTCATAGTAAGGTAACTGCAGTGGCTTCAGTGGAGCTATTTCTGACTAAGGCAGGTCTAAGAACAAAATTGGATCTTTCACTCTGTATTATTCCCATTCATGCATGTATTTTAAAAAAAACCTGGAAGCTCCTTTTTGATCTAATCATTCAGTGCTTAAGTTTTTTACTGAAATGGATAGACGTATGATAGCTATAAAATCATTATAGTATCTATTGTAGTGCAATTTATGTTCTGTTTTAATCTGAGTCTTACACAGTAGAATACAAAATAGATTTCCTTATCTGATGCCCTTATTAATATTTACCGTAAAAAATGCATGTCATTCCTATTCCTATGGCATGCGGGAGAAGGATACATACATTTTTAATACATCAAAACAGATTATTTCTTTGCAGCGGTTCTTTAAGTACAGACTTATGACAAAAGGATTTGGAGACAAAACTTACTGGTATGGTAGAAACTTAAAGTAAATACAGGTAATAATATTCAGCTCGCATATTATGGCTGCTGAAGTTTTAATTTAAGTCAGATCACTGTACTGATGGTTGTCAGTGGCTAAGCACCTGGAATCTATTAGCAATTGGCTCTCTGCAGGTATGTAGAGAATGCTCTCTTCTTTTATTCATTTAATTAACCTCAATTCAAGAATTCTTCATTAAGAGTTTAGAAATTAAAGGAGGGGTACTTTCTTCAATTATACTTAAGAATGATGTTCAAGAATATAAGATCTACTAGTTGTAAAATTTTGGAAGACATGATAACCAGAAAACACCTCTTAGTTCCCTGACTGTAATATTTGTTTTAGTAAGTAGTTAGCTTTAAATAGAAAACATGCTTGGATAAACACATTTTCCATTAATTCTTGTTATTTCCATTAATACTTGTATAAAGTAATTTAGTAATTTTGCTCTTTTTTCTTTCTTTTTTTTTTCTTCAAGATTTTAAGCAGCATTTTAAGAATCTGAACAACCTTTAAACTATAGGTTCAAACAAGCGTACCGTCTCCTGGTTTATCTCTTTCTTAGCAAAATGTACCTCTAAGTTACACATAACAACAAGAGCTGTTCTATTCCAGAAATATCATTCAGCATTAATAAAGCAAAACTAGTTTAAAGTCAGTTATTTAAACATCATTTAAGCAACATAGTAATCTTGGATTTTAATATTCATATGATAAGTTGAAATATCTACTTAAAAGAGTTATTTTCATATCTTTGTCTTGTAAAAATGTTACTAAAGTATTTAGAAACCCTGGAAAAAGGCAACTTTAATGAGTTCTCAGCACTTTCTGGAAGTGCAGCGTACACTAATAGGGCAACTTCTGTAAGGCAGAGAATTTGCCTTATACATGAAAAATCTGGATGTGAAATGTAGAATGCTACAGCTGTCAAGAAACGCAAGCCTAAGCAGCTCTGGTACTCACTGAGTTTCATTTAATAACTTTTAGTACTACAAGTTGACCTCAGAGCCAATGCCTAAAAACAAAGTTAGGAAAATTTAAAATATGTGTTAAAGGAGACTGACACTACATTTGCTCAAATCTTCTTGGCACTATTTGTTTTTTACCTATACATACTCTACGCAAGTAGATGTATTTAATAGTAATGGAAAAAGTACAAGGAAAAAGGGTAAAATGCTATGAGAAAAAGCTCCAAAATGAGTATTTTGTCCACAAGCTTCATCTCTGATTCTCACGTTAAAAGAATTTTAGACTTACTGCAATAGTAGGGAATGAACATTTAGCAATATGATATCGAACTTACTAGCTCTTTAAGATAACTTTGAAATGACCATGGAAATTTTGTGTAAATATTTTGTGTAAATGTGTAAATATTTTAATGATAGTAT